>NW_027649959.1:2500-20000 GCF_965287045.1 Carcharhinus amblyrhynchos | reverse complement strand
TGGCAGGAACAACAGCAAGATGGACTATTCTTTCAATGGGAAAAAATCCCAGCTGTGCAGAGGGATCTGGGCGTCCTTGTGCAGGAATCTCAAGGAGTTGGTTTGCAGCAGGGGGTGGAGAAGGCAACTGGAATTTTGTCCTTCGTTGCTGGAGGGATGAAGTTTAAAAGCAGCGAGGTTATGTATAAGGTGCTGGGGAGGACACATCTGGAGTTACTGTGGACAGTTTTGGTCTCCTGACTTGAGAAAAGGATATCCTGGGGGTGCAGAGGAGACTCACTGGGTCTCCCCAAACTGACAGAATTGTTCAAACAAGAGTTGGCCGTGACACAGATAACAGCCAAAGAGGGAAGAAATATTGGTGTAAAACAGGGACTGGGACAGGCCTCAGATGAGGAAGGACAGAATTGGAGAAGATAGGGGGTGCTGGGGGTGCTGGGGGTGGGGGTAAAAAGAGACAAGATAGTGTTCGGGGAAGGAAAGGAAAAATAATAGCTCCAGAGGCAACACAACAGACCTTATTCCAGATGGAGTCGGCCACCCTGCAGAGGACACATTTGGTCAGTTTCAGGGAGAATTGTTGGTGGTGGAAGAGATGATGGAGACAGGGGGGTAACATTCAGTCTACACAAGTGGACCCAGGGCAACATTCGGTGACCAAGGTGTGAAAGCAGCTGAGGGGGGTCCACGGGAATGCTCGCAAATGGATTTCACAGGATCGTTCCCTGGAATAAAAGGGAAAAACTTCCTGTTTAGCGATTACTGATCGATGCATTTCCATCTCAAACCGTGGCTACGATATTGGCCAGTGGGATAATATCCAGGCGGGGAATCCCTCTTCAGTTAGACTCAGAACTGGCTGCACAGGGGGGAGAGTTTGAGGAAAGTCTTTAGGGATCAGACAGAGATTTCACCACCCACAGAGTTCAGGAATGGGAGAACGGATGAACAGAAGAACAGCTGAGCCAACACCGTGATGGATGGAGGAAGCGATCGGGTCCAGTTTTTCCTGCAGGACAACAGAGAGCCACTCTTTCCAGGGGAATATGGGGTTAACACCTTTCCAACCAGTGAGTGGTCGGGCAAACGGGAGGAGGAGAGTGAGTGGGAGACAGAGAGGCAGAGTTTGAGGGACTGAGTGAACATTCTCCCAAACAACATCAGCAGTGATGGGATAAGCTTGGCAGAAAGGGAATCCTCCCAAACTGCCGACACCAGGAGACTGGGCTACGGTGAAACTAATAAGGAACGATTCTGTGTCAGGTGGGAAAAGGACCTTTTGCTGTATTAACCACCAGACAGACACGGTCCTCAGTTGATGGGGAGTCTGGCCTGCGATAGAGAGACGGGCTGGGCTAAAACTTTATCCAAACCAACAGCCTGGTATGGGTGAGAATCCCCAGTAAGAGACTGACAGCGACATCACTAACAATGTGGGATCATTCCGATTCGTAAATAGATATCAGGTTCAATAAAATGACAGTCAGAGAGAATTTATAGATAAGCAATGTGAGTAACTGAGAATATTGATAAAATTTACCTCTGAGACTGTTCGTGAGTCAAAATACAGCGGGATTTTATTTCAAACCTCTGGGTTTTAACCCAGACATGTGGGAGAAACGGGATCCAAACAAGGACTGCCAGACTGCTCCTGGAACACAAACAGAAGCCAGAATTTATACAGCGGGAGTTTTAGTTACAAACAGGATGGAAACTCGCAATTCTGGTCACCGACACTCACACCTGACCATCTATACTCACACCTGACCATCTATATTCACACCTGACCATGTATACTCACACCTGACCATCTATACTCACACCTGACCATCTATACTCACACCTGACCATCTATACTCACACCTGACCATCTATACTCACAACTGACCATCTACATTCACACCTGACCATCTATACTCACACCTGACCATCTATATTCACACCCGACCGTCTATACTCACACCTGACCATCTATTTTAACACCTGACCATCTATATTCACACCTGACCGTCTATACTCACCCCTGACCATCTATACTCACACCTGACCACCTATATTAACACCTGACCATCTATACTCTCACCTGACCATCTATGTTCACACCTGACCATCTATATTCAGACCTGACCATCTATACTCACACCTGACCATCTATAGTCACACCTGACCATCTATATTCACACCTGACCATCTATATTAACACCTGACCCTCTATACTCACACCTGACCATCTATACTCTCACCTGACCATCTATATTCACACCTGACCATCTATACTCACACCTGACCATCTATACTCACACCGGACCATCTATAGTCACACCTGACCATCTATAGTCACACCTGACCATCTATATTAACACCTGACCCTCTATACTCACACCTGACCATCTATATTCACACCTGACCATCTATACTCACACCTGACCATCTATACTCACACCCGACCATCTATACTCACCCCTGACCGTCTATACTCACAGCTGAACATCTATACTCACCCCTGACCATCTATACTCACCCCTGACCATCTATACTCACATCTGACCATCTATATTCACACCTGACCATCTCGGGGAAATTTTGTCCTGCCTACATAACTCACATACACAACTTGGCAGGCTGAAATGAATTGTTCATCGCCAATCCACCTAACGTGCACATCTTGGGACACTATGGGGCAATTTAGAGTGGCCAATCCACCTAACCTACACACCTTGGGACAGTAATGGTCTATTTAGCATGGTCAATCCACCTTAATGACATCTCGGGACACTAAGGGGATTTTAACATGTCCAATTCTCCTCTCATCCACATCTTGGGTTGCGAGAGGAAATTTAGCCTGGCCAATCCACCACTCGCACACATCTTGGGACATTTAATGGAATTTAGCATGGCCAATCTATGCCTTGGGACACTAAGGGGAATTTAGCATGGCTTATCTCTTACACTTCTTGGGGCACTCAGGGCCAATCCACCTCACCTACACATCTTCAAACACTAAAGGAGCAATTTAGCACGGCCAATCCACATCTTGTACACATCTTGGGACACTAAGGGGCAATTCAGCCTGGCCTACACACTTCTCGTATGCATCTTGGCACACTAAGATGATTTTAGCAAGGCCAATCCACCTAACATGCCCATTTGGGACCCTAAAGGGCAATTTAACATGGCCATTCCACCTAAACTACACACCTTGGGACACTTAGGGGCAACTTAGCATGGCCAATCCCCCTAACTTACGCATTTTGGGATAGTAATGGGCAGTTTAGCATGACCAATCCACCAAACCTCCACATTTTGGGACACTAAGAGGCAATTTAGCCTGGCCAATTCACCTAACTTACACATCATGGGACACTCAGGGGATTTTAACACGCCCAATTCTCCACTCATCTACATCTTGGGGCGCTAAAGGAAATTTAGCCTGGTCAATCCACCACTCGCACACATCTCGGGACACTAAGGGGAGAATTAGCTCGTCCAATCCCCCTAAGTTACACATGTTGGGACACTAGGGAGGAATCCACCGTACCTACACATCTTCGAACAAAAAGGGGTAATTTAACGCGGCCAATCCACATCTCGTACACATCTTGGAACTGTAAGAGGATATTTTGTATGGCCAATTCAGGGCTCGTAAATATCTTGGGAAACTAAGAGGCAACTTAGCCTGGCCAATCCACCTCTCATACACATCTTGGGACACTAAGGGCCAACCCACCAAACCTCCACATTTTGGGACACTAAGAGGCAATTTAGCCTGGCCAATTCACCGAACATACACACCTTGGGACATTAAGGGGATTTTAACATGTCCAATTCTCCACTCATCTACATCCCGGGACGCTAAAGTTAATTTTGCACGGCCAATCAACCTAACCCGGACATCTTTGGACTGTGGGAGGAAACCGCAGCACCCGGAGGAAACCCACGCAGACACGAGGAGAATGTGCAAACTTCACACAGACTGTGACCTGAGCTGGGAATCGAACCTGGGTCGCTGGAGCTGTGAAGTATCAGTGCTACCCACTGTGCTGCCATGTCGCTGTTGAGTTTGTTGGTATTTTTCCATGTTGTAATTGTTGTTGGATTTATTGGTGTATTTCAATGTTGAGGTTGTTGTTAAATTTGTTGGTGTTTTTCACCGTTGTGGTTGTTGTTGAAATTGTGTTTTTCAATGTTGATGGTGTTGGATTTGTTTTTTTCAATGTAGTGGTTGTTCTTGGAATTGTTAGTGCTTTTCACTGTCATGGTTGCTGTTGAATATGTTGGTGTTTTCATGGTTGAGGTTGTTGTTGGACTAGTTGATGTTTTTCAATGTTGTGGTTGTTGTTGAATTTGTTGGTGTTTTTAATTGTTGAGGTTGGTGTTGGAATTGTTGGTGTTTTTTCAATGTTGAGGTTGTTGTTAGATTTGTTGGTGTTTTTCAATGTTGAGTTTCTTGTTGGATTTGTTGGTTTTTTCTACATTGAGATTGTTGTTTGATTTGTTGGTGTTTTTCAATTTTGAGGTTGTTGTTGGATTTGTTGGTGTTTTTCAATGTTGATGTTGTTGTTGGATTTGTTGGTGTGTTTAATGTTGAGGTTGTTGTTGGATTTGTTAGTGTATTTAATGTTGAGGTTGTTGGATTTGTTGGTGTTTTTCAATGTTGATGTTGTTGTTGGATTTGTTAGTGTATTTAATGTTGAGGTTGTTGTTGGATTTGTTGGTGTTTTTCAATGTTGAGGTTGTTGTTGGATTTGTTGGTGTTTTTCAATGTTGAGGTTGTTGTTGGATTTGTTGGTGTTTTTCAGTGTTGAGGTTGTTGTTGGGTTTGTTGGTGTTTTTCAATGTTGAGGTTGTGTGGGTTTTCTCCGGGTGCTCCGGTTTCCTCCCGCACCCCAAAAATGTGCTCTTAGGCTGATTGGTGCAACAAATTGTCCCTAAATTAGTCTTCCCTCAATCTTCCCCAATAGATGTAGACAAAGGTCATGGGTAGAGGAGGGCAGTCATAATGTTAAAATGGCGGCGGGGGCTCGTTGGGCCGAAAGGCCTGTTTCCTGGGTTGTGATGTTCTTTGTTCTTTGTAACCTCAACATTGAAAAGCACCAACAAATCCAACAACAACCTCAACATTGAAAAGCACCAACAAATCCAACAACAACCTCAACATTGAAAAGCACCAACAAATCCAACAACAACCTCAACATTGAAAAACTCCAACAAATGCAACAACAATCTCAACATTGACAAACACCAACAAATCCAATCTAACAACAGCCTCAACATTGAAAACATCAACAAATCCAACAACAACCTCAAAATTGAAAAACACCAACGAATCAAACAATAACTCAAAATTGAGAAATATCTACAATTTCAACAACTATATCAGCAAAAACACCAACAAATCCAACAACAACTTGAGAATGACAAAAAAAATATTTCCAACAACAAACTAAACATCGAAAAACAACAATTTCGTACAACCTTGTCACACTACAGGGCAATTTGTCATGGCCAATCAACCTAACCTACACATCTTGGGACAGTACGAGGCAATGTGGTTTGGACAACCATCTCAAACAACCATCTCAACATTGAAAAACACCAACAAATCCAACAAAAACCCAAACTGAACCACCGACAAATCCAACAACAACCTGAGAAAGAAATCAACACCAATATTTCCAACAACCAAAAAATTAAAAACAAAACAAGTTCAACAACAACCTCAAAATGAAAAACTCCAACAATTTCAACAACAACCACAACTGCAAAAAACACCAACAAATCCAAAAACAACCTCAGTATTGGGAAAAACCCAAAAAATCCAACACCAACCTCAATATTGAAAACAACAACCTCAAAATTAAAAACACCAACAAATCCAACAACAACCTGAGAATGAAAACAAATTCGAACAACAAACTAAAAATTAAAAGAAAACAAGTTCAACAAGAACCTCAACAGCAAAGAACAGCAACAATCCAACAACAACCTCAACATTGAAAAACACCAACAAATGCAACAACAACCTGAGAAAGAAATAAACACCAATATTTCCACCAACCAAAAAATTAAATACAAAACAAGTTCAGCAACAATCTCAGATTTTAAAACCATCAACAATTTCAACAACAACCACAACTGCAAAAAAAACCAACAACCCAACAACAACCTCAAAATTGAAAAACACCAACAAGACCCAGACCCAGAGACCCAGAGACACAGAGACTCAGAGACACAGAGACTCAGAGACAGAGAGACACAGCGACGCAGCGACTCAGAGACTCAGAGACACAGGGACACAGAGATTCAAAGAATCAGGGACACAGGGACACAGAGACGCAGGGACACAGAGACACAGGGACTTGGAGACACAAAGTTTCTGAGACAAGGAGGCACAGGTACACACAGACTGCAGGAATGAGAGACACAGAGACTCAGAGACCGAGGGAAACCGAGACACCGAGACCTGAGACTCAGAGACACAGAGACGCCAAGACACTGAGACTCTGAGACACAGAGACACCGAGACTCAGAGACACAGAGACACCGAGACTCAGAGACACAGAGACACCGAGAATCAGAGACACAGAGACTCAGAGACACAGAGACACAGAGACACCGAGACTCAGAGACACAGAGACAAAGAGACTCAGAGACACAGAGACACCAAGACTCAGAGACACAGAGACACCGAGAATCAGAGACACAGAGACTCAGAGACACAGAGACACAGAGACACCGAGACTCAGAGACACAGAGACAAAGAGACTCAGAGACACAGAGACACCAAGACTCAGAGACACAGAGACACCGAGACTCAGAGACACAGAGACTCAGAGACACAGAGACACAGAGACACCGAGACTCAGAGACACAGAGACACCGAGACTCAGAGACACAGAGACACAGAGACTCAGAGACAGAGAGACACCGAGACTCAGAGACACAGAGACACCGAGACTCAGAGACACAGAGACACCAAGACTCAGAGACTCCGAGACACCGAGACTCAGAGACACAGAGACACCGAGACTCAGCGACACAGAGACACAGAGACACCGAGACTCAGAGATACAGAGACACCGAGACTCAGAGACACAGAGACACAGAGACACCGAGACTCAGAGACACAGAGACTCAGAGACACAGAGACACAGAGACACAGAGACACCGAGACTCAGAGACACAGAGACACCGAGACTCAGAGACTCAGAGACACAGAGACACAGAGACTCAGAGACACAGAGACACCGAGACTCAGAGACACAGAGACTCAGAGACACAGAGACACAGAGACACCGAGACTCAGAGACACAGAGACACAGAGACTCAGAGACACAGAGACACAGAGACACCGAGACTCAGAGACACAGAGACACCGAGACTCAGAGACGCAGAGACACAGAGACTCAGAGACACAGAGACACCGAGACTCAGAAACACAGAGACACCAAGACTCAGAGACTCCGAGACACCGAGACTCAGAGACACAGAGACACCGAGACTCAGCGACACAGAGACACAGAGACACCGAGACTCAGAGATACAGAGACACCGAGACTCAGAGACACAGAGACACAGAGACACCGAGACTCAGAGACACAGAGACTCAGAGACACAGAGACACAGAGACACAGAGACACCGAGACTCAGAGACACAGAGACACCGAGACTCAGAGACGCAGAGACACAGAGACTCAGAGACACAGAGACACCGAGACTCAGAGACACAGAGACACCAAGACTCAGAGACTCCGAGACACCGAGACTCAGAGACACAGAGACACCGAGACTCAGCGACACAGAGACACAGAGACACCGAGACTCAGAGATACAGAGACACCGAGACTCAGAGACACAGAGACACAGAGACACCGAGACTCAGAGACACAGAGACTCAGAGACACAGAGACACAGAGACACAGAGACACCGAGACTCAGAGACACAGAGACACCGAGACTCAGAGACTCAGAGACACAGAGACACAGAGACTCAGAGACACAGAGACACCGAGACTCAGAGACACAGAGACTCAGAGACACAGAGACACAGAGACACCGAGACTCAGAGACACAGAGACACAGAGACTCAGAGACACAGAGACACAGAGACACCGAGACTCAGAGACACAGAGACACCGAGACTCAGAGACGCAGAGACACAGAGACTCAGAGACACAGAGACACCGAGACTCAGAAACACAGAGACTCAGAGACACAGAGACACAGAGACACCGAGACTCAGAGACACAGAGACACAGAGACTCAGAGACACAGAGACACAGAGACTCAGAGACACAGAGACACCGCGACTCAGAGACACAGAGACTCAGAGACACAGAGACACAGAGACACCGAGACTCAGAGACACAGAGACACAGAGACTCAGAGACACAGAGACACAGAGACACCGAGACTCAGAGACACAGAGACACAGAGACACAGAGACACAGAGACTCAGAGACACAGAGACACAGAGACACCGAGACTCAGAGACACAGAGATACCGAGACTCAGAGACACAGAGACACAGAGACTCAGAGACAACGAGGTTCAGATTCTCAGAGACACAGAGACTCAGAGACACCGAGACTCAGTGACACAGAGTCTCAGAGACGAAGAGACACATGGACACAGGGACACAGAGCCTCATAGACCGAGAGAAACAGAGACACAGAGACACTGAGACTCACAGACTCACAGACACACAGATTCAGACACACCGAGACACGAGACGCAGAGACACGGAGACACCGAGACTCAGAGACACCGAGACTCAGACATTCAGAGACACAGAGACTCAGAGACACAGAAACCCTGAGACTCAGAGACACAGAGAACATAAGAACATAAGAAATAGGAGCAGGAGTAGGCCATCTAGCCCCTCGAGCCTGCCCCGCCATTCAATAAGATCATGGCTGATCTGTCGCTGCTCAGTTCCACTTTCCCGCCCTCTCCCCATAACCCTTAATCCCCTCTCTTATCAAAAACCCATCAACCCGCGTCTTAAAAATATTTAGCGAGGTAGCCTCCACCACTTCAACGGGCAGAGAATTCCAGAGATTCACCACCCTTTGAGTGAAGAAGTTCCTCCTCAACTCCGTTCTAAACCGCCCCCCCCCTTTATCTTGAGGCTGTGCCCCCTAGTCCTACTGTCCTTTCTGAGCGGGAAGAGTCTCTCCACCTCTATCCTATCCATCCCATTCATCATCTTATACGTTTCAATGAGATCTCCCCTCATTCTTCTAAACTCTAACGAGCACAAGCCTAGTTTATTCAGCCTCTCCTCATAGCTCAACCCCCTCAACTCCGGCATCAGCCTAGTAAACCTCCTCTGCACTCCCTCCAAGGCCAAAATATCCTTGCGTAAGCGCGGTGACCAAAACTGCACACAGTACTCCAGCTGCGGCCTCACCAATGCCCTATACAGCTGCAGCAAGACCTCCCTACTTTTATATTCAATCCCCCTCGCTATGAAGGCCAGCATCCCATTCGCCTTCCTGACCACCTGCTGCACCTACAGGCTGGGTTTTTGCGACTCATGCACAAGGACCCCGAGGTCCCTCTGCACCGTCGCCTGCTGCACTCTCTCTCTCTCTGTCTCTCTGTCTCTCTCTCTCTCTCTGTCTCTCTGTCTCACTCTCTCTCTGTCTCTCTGTCTCACTCTCTCTCTCTCTCTCTCTCTGTCTCACTGTCACTCTCTCTCCTTGTATCTGTCTCTCTCTCCCTCTGACTCTCTCTGTCTCTCTGTCTCTCTCAATCTCTGTGTCACTCGCTCTGTCTGTCTCTGTATTTCTGTCACTCTCTCTCACTCCTTGTCTCTGTCTCTCTCTCTCCCTCTGTGTTTCTCTCCTTCACTCTCTGTCTGTCTCTGTCCCTGTCTCTCTCTCTCTCTCACTCACTCTCTATCACTCTCTCTGTCTCTCTCTCTATCTCTCTCTCTCTCTCTGTCTCACTCTCTGTCTCTCTCTCCCTCTCTCTCACTGTCTCTCTCTCTCTCTCTCTCTCACTGTCTCTCTCTCTCTCCCTCTCTCTCACTCTCTCTCTCTCTCTCACTCTGTCTCTCTCTCACTCTCTGTCTCTCTCTCCCTCTCCCTCACTCTCTCTCTCTCTCACTCTGTCTCTCTCTCACTGTCTCTCTCTCACTCCCTCTCTCTCACTCTCTCTCTCACTCTGTCTCTCCCTCTGTCTGTCTCTCTGTCACTCACTCTCTCCTTGCCTCAGTCTCTCTCTCCCTCTGTGTCTCTCCCTGTCTCTCTCTTTCTCTCTCTCACTCTCTCCCTCTCTCTCTCTATCTCTGTCTCTCTCTGTCTCTCTCTCTCTCTCTTTCTATCTCTCTCTCTCTCACTCTCTGTGTCTCTCGTTCTGACTGACTCTGTGTCTCTGTCACTCTCTCTCACTCCTTGTCTCTGTCTCTCTCTCTCTGTCACTCTCTCTCTCTGTGTCTTTGTCTCTCTCTCTCTGTCTCTCTCTCACTCTGCCTCTCTGTCTCTGACCCTCTCTCTCTCCCTCTGTCTCTCTCTTTGTCACTCTCTCTCACTCCTTGTCTCTGTCTCTCTCTCACTCTATCTCTCTGTCTCTGTCCCTCTCTGTCTCTCTCTCTCTCTCTCTCACTCTCTGTGTCTCACGTTCTGTCTGACTCTGTCTCTCTGTCACTCTCTCTCACTCCTTGTCTCTGTCTCTCTCTGTCTCTCTCTGTCTCTCGCTCTCTCTGTCTCTCTCTCTCTCACTCCGTCTCTCTGTCTCTGCCCCTCTCTCTCCCTGTCTCTCTCACTCTCCCTGTCTCTCTTTCAGTATCTCTCCCTCTCTCAGTCTCTCTCTGTCTGTATCTCTCCCTCAATGTCTCTGTCTCTCTCTCTCTGTCTGTCACTCTCACTGTCTTTCTGTCTCTCTCAATCTCTCTCTCTCTCTCTGACTCTGTCCCTCTCTTGCTCTCACTCTCTGTTTATCTAACACTCTGTCTGTCTTCTCGGTCTCTCTCTGTCTCTTTCTTTCTCTCTCTCTCTCTCTCTGTCTCGCTCTGTCTCTCGATCTGTCTCTCTCTCTCTCACTCTCTCTCTGTCTCTCTCTGTCTCTCTCTGTCTCTCTCTCTCTGTCTCTCTCTCTCTCTCCGATCACTCTCTCTCTCTGTCTCTCTCTCTCACTCTCTCTCTGTCTCTCTCTCTCTCTCTCTGTCTCTCGCTCTGCCTGGTTCTGTCTCTCTTTCTCTCTGTCTCTGTCTCTGTCCCTCTCTCTCAGCCCGTCTTTCTCTCTTTATCTCTCTCTCTGTCACTCTGTCCCTCTCTCTCTCTCTCCTCTGTCTCTCCCTCTGTTAATCTCTCTCTCTCTGTCTCAGTCTCTGTCTGTCTCTCTCACTCTGTCTCTCCCTCTCTGTCTCTCACTCTGTCTCTAACTACGTCTCTGTCTCTCTCTCTCTCTCTCCATGTCTCTCTCTGTCTCTCTCTCTCTCCCTCAGTCTCTCTCTCTGTCTCTCTCTCACTCTGTCTCTCTCTCTCACTCTGTCTCATTCTCTCCCTCCCTCTGTCTCTCTCGCTGTCTCTCTCTCCCTTTGTCTCTCTCTCTCTGTCACTCTGTTTTCCACTCTCTCTCTCCCTCTGTCTCTCCCTCTGATAAACTCTCTCTCTCTCTGCCTCTGTCTCTCTCTCACTCTCTCCCTCTCTCTCTCTCTCTCTCTCTCTCTCATTCTCTCTCTCTGTCTCTCACTCTGTCTCTCACTCTGTCTCTGTCTTTCTCTCTCTCTGTCTCTATCTGTCTCTCTCTCTCTCTCTCACTGTCTCTCTCTCTCTCACTCACACTCTCTCTCTGTCTCTGTCTCTGTCTCTGTCTCTCTCTGCCTCTGTCTCTGTCTCTCTCTCGCTGTCTCTCACTCTGTCTCTCAGTCTGTCTCTGTCTGTCTGTCTCTGTCTGTCTCACTCTGTATCAATCTCTCTCTAGCTCCCTCTTTCTCTCTCGCTCTGTCTCTTACTCTCTCGCTCACACTATGTCTCTATCTCTTTGTCTCTCACTCTGTCTCTCTCTCTTAGTCTCTCTCTGTCTCTCTCTCTGTCTCTCTCTCTCTCTCTGTCTCTCTCTCTCTCACTCTCTGTGTCTCTCGCTCTGACTGTCTCTGTCTCTCTGTCAATCTCTCTCACTCCTTGTCTCTGTCTCTTTCTCCCACTGTGTGTCTCTCTCTCTCTCTCACTCTCTCACTCTGTCTCTCTCTCTGTCTGTCTCTCTGTCTCTCTCTCTGTCTAGCTCTCCTTCTCTCTCTCTCTATCCCTCTCTCTCTCTCTCACACTCTGTCTCACTCACTCTCTACCTCTGTCTCTCTATCTCTCTTCCCTTTTGTCACTCTCTCTCTGTCTCTCTCTCTCTCTCACTGTCTCTGTCTCGCTCCCTCTGTCTCACTCTCTCTCTGTCTGTCTCTGTCTCTCTGTCACTCTCTCTCACTCCTTGTCTCTGTCTCTCTCTCCCTCTGTGTGTGTTTCTCTGTCTCTCTGTCTCCGTCTCTCTCTCCGTCCCTCACTCTCTCTGTCCCTCTCTCTCACTTGCTCTGTCTCTCTCTCTCTGACTCTGCCTCTCTCTCTCTCTCTCTGTCTGCCTGTCTGCCTGTCTCTCCCTCTGTGTGTGTCTCTCTCTCTCTGTCTCTCTATCTGTTTCTCTCTGTCTCTCTCTCCCTCTATGTGTGTGTCTCTCTCTGTCTGTCTCTCTCTCTGTCTCATTCTTTTTCTCCCTCTGTCCCTCTCTCTCTGTCTCTCTCTCTCACTCTGTCTCTTGCTCTCTCCCTCTGACTCTCTCTCTCTCTCTCTTTCCCTCACACTCTCTCTCACTCTCTCTCTGTCTCTCTCTCTCTCTGTCTCTCTCACTCTCACTCTCTGTCTGCCTGTCTGTCTCTCTCTCCCTCTGTGTGTCTCTCTCACTCTCTATATCTCTATCTGTATCTCTCTCTCTCTCTCTCTCGGTCTCTCGCTGTCTCCCCCCCATCTCTCTCTATGTCTCTCACTCTGTCTTGCTGTACCTCTCTCTCAGTCTGTCTTTCTCTCTGAATCTCGCTCTGTGTCACTCTGTCGCCGTCTCTCTCTTTCACTGTCTCTCTCTCTCTCTGTCTCTCTCTTTCTCTCTCGCACTCACTCTCACTCTCTTTCTGTATCACTCTCTCGCTGTCCCTCACTCTGTATCTCCCTCACTCTGTATCTCCCTCACTCTGTATCTCCCTCACTCTGTCTCTCTCTCTCTCTTCTGTCTCTCACTCTCTCTCTCAGTCTCACTCTGTCTCTCTCTCTCTCTCTCTCTCAGTCTGTCTGTCTTTCTTCTCCCTCTGTCTCTTTCTCTCTCTCTCCCTCTCCCTTTTCTCTCTCTCTCTCTCTCTCCCTCTGTCTGTCTGTCTCTCTCTATCACTCTGTCTCTCTCACTGTGCCTCACTCTATCTCTCTCTCTGTCTTTGTCTTTCCCTCCCTCTCTCTCTCACACTCTGTCTCTGCCTCTCTCTCGGTCTCTCTCTGTCTCTCTCTGTCTTTCTCTGTCTCTCACTCTGTGTCTCCCTGTCTCTGTCCCACTACTCTCATTCTCACTCTCTCTCTCACTCTCTCTCTGTCTCTCTCACTCTCTCTCACCTTCTCTCTCGCTCTGTCTCTCTCTCTCACTCTCCGTCTCTCTCTCACTCTCTCTGTCTCTCTCTCTCTCTTGCTCACTCTCTCTCACTCTCTCTGTCTCTCTCTCTCTGTATGTCTCTCTCCCTCTGTGTCTCTCTTTCTCTCTCCTTCTGTCTCTCTCTCTCATCTCTCTCTCTCTGTTTTTCTCTCTGTCACTCTCTCTCACTCTCTGTCTCGGTCTCTGTCTCTCTCTCTGTCTCTTACATTCTCTCTCTGTCTGTCTCTTTCTCTCAGTCTCTCTCTCTCTCTGTCACTGTCTCCGTCTGACTTTCTCTCTGTCCCTCTCTCTCTGTCACTCTGTTTCTCTCCCTCTCTCCCTCTGTCTCTCTCTGTCGCTGTCACTCTCTTACTCTCTCTCTCCCTCTGTCTCTCTCTCTCTCTCACTTTGTCTCTGTCTCTCTCTCTCACTTTGACACTCTCTCTGACTCTCTCTCACTCTGTCTCTCTCTCTGTCTCGCTCTCTCTCTGTCTGGCTCTGTCTCTCTCCCTCTCTCTTCATCTCTCTCCGTCTCACTGTCTCCCACTCTGTCTCTCTCACTCCGCCTCTCTCCTTCTCTGTCTCCCTCTCTCTGTCTCTCTCTCTCTGCATGTCTCTCTCCCTCTGTGTCTCTCTTTCTCTCTCTCTCTTTCTCTGTCTCTCTCTCTCTCTGCCTCACTCTCTCTCCCTCTGTCTCTCTCTCTCTGTCTCTCTTTGTCTCTCTCTCTCTCTTTCTCATTCTCTCTCTCTCACTCTCTCTCACACTGTCTCTCTCTCACTGTCTCCCACTCTGTATCTCTCTCACTCTGTCTCTCTCTCTCTCTGTCTCTCTCTCACTCTGTCTCTCTCTCTCTCTCTCTGTCTCTCTCTCACTCTGTCTCTCTCTCTCTCTGTCTCTCTCTCTCTCACTCTGTCTCTCTCTCTCACTGTCTCTCACTCTGTATCTCTCTCACTCTGTATCTCTCTCACTCTGTCTCTCTCTCTCTCTGTCTCTCTCTCTCACTCCGTCTCTCTCTCTCACTCTGTTTCTCACTATGTCTCTGTCTCTCTCCCTCTGTCTCTCCATCTTACTCTCTCTCTCTCACTCACTGTCCCTCTCTCTCCCTCTGTCACTCTCTCTGTTTCTCTTTCTGTCTCTCTCTTTCTCCCCCTCTGTCTCTCACTCTGTGTCTCTCACTCTCTGTCTCTGTCTCGCTTTCTCTGTCTCTCACTCTGTATCTCACTCACTCAGTCTCTCTCTCTCTCACTCTCTCTCTCTCTGTCTCCCTCTCTCTGGCTCTCTCTGTCACTCTGTTCTCAGTATCTCACTGTCTGTCTCTGTCTCTCTCTCTCTCTCGCTCTTTCTATCTCTCTCCTCTCTGTCTCTCTCTCTCTCTCACTGTCTCTGTCTGTCTGTCTCTCTCTCTCTCTGTCTCTCTCTCGCTATCTCTATCTCTCTGTGTGTCTCTCTCTCCCTCTGTTTCTCGCAATGTCTCTCTCTCTCTCTTCCTCTTTCTGTCTCTCTCTCTCCTTCTCCCTCTCTCTCTCTGTCTCTCTCTCTCTATCTATCTCTCTCTGTCTCTCTCTCTCTCTCATTGTCACTGTCTCTCTCTCTCTCTCCCTCTGTTTCTCCCGCTGCCTCTCTCTCTCAGTCTGTCTTCCTCTCTGTCACTCTCTCTGTCTCTGTGTTTCCCCTCTCTCTCCCTCTGTCTCTCTCTCCCTCACTCTGTCTCTCTCTCTGTTAATCTCTCACTCTCACTCTCTCTCTAACTCTCTCTCTCTCCCTTTGTCTCCCACTTTCTCTCTGACTCTCTGTC
The DNA here is from genome assembly GCF_965287045.1 of Carcharhinus amblyrhynchos. NCBI lineage: Eukaryota > Metazoa > Chordata > Chondrichthyes > Carcharhiniformes > Carcharhinidae > Carcharhinus > Carcharhinus amblyrhynchos. The sequence goes on along the minus strand of NW_027649959.1, from coordinate 4,599 downwards.
CCTCTCTGGTTCTCTCTCTCTCTCTCTCTCTCTCTGTCTCACTCTCTCTCTGATCCTCTCTCTCTATATATATCTCTCTCTGTCTCTCTGTCTCCCTCACTCTGTATCTCTCTCACTCTGTCTCTCTGTCTCTCTCTCTCTCTCACTTAGTCACTCTCTCTCTCACTGTGTGTCTCTCTCTCCCTCTGTCACTCTGTCTCTCTGTCGGTCTCTCTCTTTCTCTCCCACTCTGTCTCTTGCTCTGTCTCTCACTCTATCTCTCTCTCTCAGTCTCTCTCTCTCTCTCTCTGTCCCTCTGTCTCTCATTCTGTCTCATTCTCTCTCTCGCTGTCTATCTCTGTCTCTCTCTCTCACTCTGTTCTCTCTCTCTCACTCACTCACTCTCTCACTCTCTCTGTCTCACACTGTCTCTGACTGTCTCTCTTACTCTGTCTCTCTATCTGTCTGTCTCTCTCTCTCTGTCTCTCTCTCTCTCTCACTCTCTGACTCTCTCTCTCTTTCTCACTCTCTCTGTCTCTGTCTTTCTGTCACTCACTCTCTCTCCTTGTCTCTCTCTCTCTCTCCCTCTGTCTCTCTCTTTCCACCTCTCCCTCTCTCTCTGTCTGTCTGTCTCTCCCTCTCTATCTCTCTCTCTCCCTCTGCCTCACTGTCTCCCTGTCTGTCTCTTTCTTTCTCTCGCCCTCTGTCTCTCTCTCTCTCTTTCTCTCTCTCTCTCTCTCACACTGTCTCTCTCTCTCTCCCTCCATCTCTCTCTCTGTCTCTGTCTCTCTCCACAGTCTGTCTCTCTCTCTGTCTCTCTCTCTGTCACTCTGTTTTTCTCTCTCTCTCCCTCTCTCTCTGCCTCTCTCTCTGTCACTCTGTTTCTCTCTCTCCCTCTATCCCTCTCTCGCTGTCTCTCTCTGTTTTTCGCTCTCTCTGTCTCTCTCTCTCACTCTCTCTGTCTCTGTCCCTCTGTGTCTCCCCCATCTCTCTCTGTCTCTCTCCCTCTCTGTCTCTCTCTCCCTCTGTCTCTGACTCTTACTCTCTCTGTCTCTCTCTCTCCCTCTCTCTCTGTCAATCTCTCTCAATCTCTCTCTGTCTCAGTCTGTCTCTCTCTCTGTCTCTCTATCTCTGTCACTTTGTTTCTCTCTCTCTCCCTCTCTCGCTCTCTCTCTCCCCCTCTTTCTCTCTCTCTCTCTCACTCTCTCTCTGCCTCTCTCTCTGTCTGTCTGTCTGTCTCTCTCACTCTCTCAGTTCGTCTCACTGTGTCTCTCACTCTCTCTCTGTCTCACTCTCTCTGACTCTCTCTCTCTGTCTCTCTCTCACTCTCTGCCCCTCTCACTCTCATTTGCATCACTCTCTCTCTCTCTCTCTCTCTCTGCCTCACTCTCTCTGTCTCTCTCTCTGTCTCTCTCTCACTCTCTGCCTCTCTCTCTCACTCTCTGCCTCTCTCTCTCACTCGCTGTCTCTCTCTCTCTCACTCTCTCTGTCTCTGTCTCAGTGTCACTCTCTCTCTCCTTGTCTCTGTCCCTCTCACTCTCTGTCTCTCTCGCTCCCTCTCCATCTCTCTCTCTCTCCCTCTGCCTAGCTGTCTGTCTGTCTGTCTCTTTCTCTTTTGTCTCCCTCTCTCTCTCTCTTTCTGTCTCCCTCCGTCTCTATCTCTCTCTCGCACTGTCTCTCTCTCAGTCTCTTTCTCTCTGTCACTCTGTTTCTCTCTCTCTCTCTCCGTCTGTCGCTCTCTCTCCCTCTGTCTCTGTCTCTGTCTCTCAGTCTTTCTCTTTGTCTTTCTCTGTCTCTCTCTCTCATTCTCTCCTCTATCTCTCTCTCTCTATCTCTCCCTCTTCCTCTCTCTCTCTCTGCCTCTCTCTCTCTGTCCGTCTCTTGGTCTCATTCTGTCTCACTCTTTCTCACTCTGTCATATCTCTCTCTCTCTGTCAATCTCTCTCTCACTCTGTCATCTCTCTCTCTCTCCCTCTGTCTCTCTCTCTCTAACTCTGCCTCTATCTCTCTCTCCCTCTGCCTCTCTCTCTCTCTCTGTCTCTCTCCCGCACTCTGTCTCTCACTCTGTCCCTCTGTCTCATTCTGTCTCACTCTCTCTGTCTCGCTCATTCTCTGTCTCC
>NW_027649958.1:240000-291647 GCF_965287045.1 Carcharhinus amblyrhynchos | reverse complement strand
AGGGAGGGTTGTAGGGGCTGGAGGAGGTTATAGAGATAGGGAGGGGTGTAGGGGGAGGTTACAGAGATAGGGAGGGGTGTAGGAGCTGGAGGAGGTTACAGAGATAGGGAGGGGTGTAGGGGCTGGAGGAGGTTATAGAGATAGGGAGGGGTGTAGGGGCTGGAGGAGGTTATAGAGATAGGGGGGGTGTAGGGGCTGGAGGAGGTTACAGAGATAGGGAGGGTTGTAGGAGCTGGAGGAGGTTACAGAGATAGGGAGGGTTGTAGGGGCTGGAGGAGGTTTCAGAGATAGGGAGGGTTGCAGGGGCTGGAGGAGGTTACAGAGATAGGGAGGGTTTCAGAGGCTGGAGGAGGTTACAGAGATAGGGAGGGTTGTTGAGGCTGGAGGAGGTTACAGAGATAGGGAGGGTTGCAGGGGCTGGAGGAGGTTACAGAGATAGGGAGGGTTGTAGAGGCTGGAGGAGATTACAGAGATAGGGAGGGTTGCAGGGGCTGGAGGAGGTTTCAGAGATAGGGAGGGGTGTAGGGGCTGGAGGAGGTTACAGAGATAGGGAGGTGTGTAGGAGCTGGAGGAGGTTTCAGAGATAGGGAGGGTTGCAGGGGCTGGAGGAGGTTTCAGAGATAGGGAGGGTTGCAGAGGCTGGAGGAGATTACAGAGATAGGGAGAGGCTTTATCTCAAAGCAAGATTGAATGTGCAAAGATCATATGTTGCTTCACTGGGAGTAAATGTAGGTCAGCACCGTGGGGTCTGTGAGGAGGTGAAAATCGAACAGAAATTTCTCGCGTCTCTGTTTTTCAAATTGTGTTTGATATTTAACTCGGTGAAAAGCCTGCTCCCAGCTGAGGGTGGTGTTATGCGATAGGAGTTCCTGGAAGAGTGAGTGTGGATTATTCGGTCAGGACCTGTCAGGCGTGTGGCCCAGATTCATTCACACCGTAAATATATCACAACCCCACACAAACGAAAGCTGCAGAATTGAGAATGCTCGCTGAAAGGTCAAAGCTTCCCCCAGCTCTGTGTCTGAAGGGCACAGTAGGACGTGAAGGCCTTGGAGAGGATGCGGGGCAGTGTGTTGCGGAGGGATTAACCCTAAAAGAACAGGGATAGAAGATGTGGGTTCTCATGGACAGGAATCTCAACCATTCGCTTTGGAGCAGAGAAGGATTTTTTTTTATTAATCCACGGGACATGGGCATCACTGGTTGGCCAGGTTTCCCGAGGGCAGTTAAGAGTCAACCACATTGCTGTGTCTCTGTAGTCAGATGTAGGCCAGACCGGGGTAAGGACGGCAGATTTCCTTCCCTAAAGGGAACCCGATGGGTTTTTCCCACAATGGGTCATCAGTAGATTCTTAATTCCAGGATTTTTTTTATTGAATTCAGATTCCACCGTCTGTCATGCCAGGATTCGAATCCAGCTCCCCAGAACATTGCTGAGTTTCTGGATGAATAGTCTAGCGATAATAGCACTAGGCCATCGCCTTGTTGAATGGATCGTAGGGTTGGGGCATATCATTCAAGTGGGAGTGTAGAGAGGCCGGTACCCTTCCTCTCCCAGCAGGGAAAGGATTTTGATTCGATTTGATTTATTATTATCACATGTATAAGTGGAAAATTTTTGTTTTGCATGCCAAACAGACCAAGCATACCATTCACAGAGAAGGAAAGGACAGAGTTCAGAATGTAGTGTTATAGCGAGGGTGTAGAGAAAGATCAGCTTAATGCAGGGTAGGTCCGTTCAAAAGGCAGCAGGGAAGAAGCTGCTCTTGAGTCGGTTGGTACGTGACCTCAGGCTTTGATATCCATTTGAGTGCAAAAATTCAAGTTTAGGACGGGCTTCAGAGGAGAAATCGGTGGGACAGTAAGATGCAACGAGGTAATGAGAAATTTACAAATGGATATAGGTAGATTAGGAGAGGGGACCAAAATGGGACAGATGGAGCTTAATGTGGACAAGTGTGAGGTTAGAAAAATGGAACGGAAACGTATTATCTAAATGAGGAGAGATTTTGGAATGTTTCAGTGCAGAGGGATCTGGGTGTCCTCATGCATGAATCGCACGAAAGCAGATAATAAGGAAAGCAAGTGGTATCTTGGCATTTATTGCTATAGGAATAGAATATATACGTAGTGATGTGTTGCTGCAACTGTACAAGGCACTAGTGAGACCACGCTGAGAATACTGTGTACAGTACTGGTATTGGAGACAGTTCGGAGGAAATTCACTGGATTGATTCCAGAGATAGAACATAGAACATAGAACACTACAGCACAAACAGGCCCTTCGGCCCACAAGTTGCGCCGACCACATCACCTACCAACCTACAGACCTATCTATAACCCTCAATCTCATTAAACCCCATATACTCATCCAGAAGTCTTTTAAAAGACCCCAGCGAGTTCGCCTCCACCACCACTGACGGCAGCCGATTCCATTCACTCACCACCCTCTGAGTGAAAAACTTACCCCTAACATCACTTCTGAACCTCCCTCCCCGCACCTTAAATCTGTGTCCTCTCGTAGCGACCATTTCAAACCGGGGAAATAGCCTCTGAGAGTCCACCCTATCTATTCCTCTCAACATTTTGTAAACTTCTATCAGGTCGCCTCTCAACCTTCGTCTCTCCAGGGAAAAGAGACCCAGTTCCCTCAACCTAACTTCATAAGGCATACCTCCCAGTCCAGGCAACATCCTTGTAAATCTCCTCTGCACCCTTTCAATAGCTTCTACATCTTTCCTATAGTGAGGCGACCAGAACTGCGACCAGATGAGGAGTTTGTATTATAAAGAGAGGTCGGGCAGTTTACCTCGATTCTCCCTGGAGTTTAGAAGAATGAGGGGAGGTCTAATTTAGGATGGCACAGTGGTTAGCACTGCTAACTCACAGTGCCAAGGACCCAGGTTCGATTCCGGCTTCTGTCGCTGTCTGTGTAGAGTTTGCACATTCTCCCCGTGTCTGCGTGGGTTTCCTCCGGGTGCTCCAGTTTCCTCCCACACTCCAAAGATGTGCAGGTTAGGTGGATTGGCCATGATAAATTGCGCCTTAGCATCAGGGGGACTAGCTAAGGGAGATGTATGGGGATAAGGCCTGGATGGGGGTGCTACGGGTGCAGACTACCCCTGAGCTCGGTGAATGCTGGGATATTGAGTACGGTTAAAGAGGAGGTGGACAGGTTTTTAATTAGTAATGTGTTAAAGGGTTATGGTGAATGGGGAAGAACGTAAGAGTGGAGACTGGGATCAGCTCTGATCGCACTGAATAGCGGAGCAGGCTCGAGAGGCTGATTATCCCCTCCTGCTCCTAGCTCCTATCTTCGAAAAATGGCCAATTAACACGGGGCGAGAGGGGATGAAAAATTGGTAAATGAAGCAGAGGGAAGAGCGGACACGGAGGATGGGTGGGACATGGGGGGGTAGGTTCTTAGTGAGTAATTGTGGGTGGGACATGGGGGGGGGTAGGTTCTTAGTGAGTAATTGTGGGTGGGACATGGGGGGGTAGGTTCTTAGTGAGTAATTGTGGGTGGGACATGGGGGGGTAGGTTCTTAGTGAGTAATTGTGGGTGGGACATGGGGGGGTAGGTTCTTAGTGAGTAATTGTGGGTGGGACATGGGGGGGTAGGTTCTTAGTGAGTAATTGTGGGTGGGACATGGGGGGGGGTAGGTTCTTAGTGAGTAATTGTGGGTGGGACATGGGGGGGTAGGTTCTTAGTGAGTAATTGTGGGTGGGACATGGGGGGTAGGTTCTTAGTGAGTAATTGTGGGTGGGACATGGGGGGGTAGGTTCTTAGTGAGTAATTGTGGGTGGGACATGGGGGGGTAGGTTCTTAGTGAGTAATTGTGGGTGGGACATGGGGGGGTAGGTTCTTAGTGAGTAATTGTGGGTGGGACATGGCGGGGTAGGTTCTTAGTGAGTAATTGTGGGTGGGACATGGGGGGGTAGGTTCTTAGTGAGTAATTGTGGGTGGGACATGGGGGGGTAGGTTCTTAGTGAGTAATTGTGGGTGGGACATGGGGGGGTAGGTTCTTAGTGAGTAATTGTGGGTGGGACATGGGGGGTAGGTTCTTAGTGAGTAATTGTGGGTGGGGACATGGGGGGGGGTAGGTTCTTAGTGAGTAATTGTGGGCACTGATAGAATGGCAGTGGATGAAAGAGAGGCATGTCATTGAGGCCAAGTGGGATATTGGAGAGAGGGAATGGGATATTGGAGAGAGGGAATGAGATATTGTAGAGAGAGAATGGGATATTGGATAGGGAGAGTGGGATATTGGAGAGAGGGAATGAGATATTGGAGAGAGAGAGTGGGATATTGGATAGAGAGAGTGGGATATTGGAGAGAGGGAATGAGATATTGGAGAGAGAGAGTGGGATATTGTAGAGAGAGAATGGGATATTGGATAGGGAGAGTGGGATATTGGATAGGGAGAGTGGGATATTGGATAGAGAGAGTGGGATATTGGATAGAGAGAGTGGGATATTGGATAGGGAGAGTGGGATATTGGATAGGGAGAGTGGGATATTGGATAGAGAGAGTGGGATATTGGAGAGAGGGAATGAGATATTGGATAGAGAGAGTGGGATATTGGATAGGGAGAGTGTGATATTGGATAGAGAGAGTGTGATATTGGATAGAGAGAGTGGGATATTGGATAGGGAGAGTGTGATATTGGATAGGGAGAGTGTGATATTGGATAGAGAGAGTGGGATATTGGTTAGCGTGGGATTTTAGGCTGGGTGATAGAGGTCATGTATTTGGCGAGTTGGTGGACATTGAGATACTTGGGTGTGTCTAGTTACTGGTTAATGGAACAGATCGCTCTATAACAGCAGTAATTCTGATTGGTGAAAGGCGCCTCTCGTCTTACGCCCGGGGGGCATCTCCTCACCTTACCTTTCTCAAGTCTCACCCGCGAGTATAGCTGGCGAAGCTTCTTTGTTGCTGGGCTCTCGTGGCTGGGAGCAGTGTCTCAGTGAGAGTTTGTGGCTTCACACAGATTGAAGTACAATGGGAGCCACTACAAAGCATTGACCTGTGTGGTTGTGTGGTAAAATCACAGCTTCTCACAAGTGTCCGGCCTCTTTGCAACCACAGACTCAAGCTTCATGTTACAGCCTTACCAGAGAGTGAGAGGAGGGTTCCAACACCGTATCATCTGATCCGTTCTTACAGTCTTAGGTCCCCTATGAGCTCAGTTGGATCCGCTCCGTGTTAGCAGAGATACAATCATTCTATTCCCAACATAAGTACAGGTCTTTGATTTAATTTAATTTGGATTTATTATTGTCACATGTATTAACATACATTGAAAAGTGTTGTTTCTTGTGCGCTATACAGACAAAACATATGTTCCATAGAGAAGGAAAAGAGAGAGTGCAGAATGTGGTGTTACAGTCATAGCTAGGGTGTAGAGAAAGATCAACTTAATGTGAGAGAGGTTCATTCCAATGGCAGCAGGGAAGAAGCTGTTCTTGAGTCGGTTGAGGTCATGTCCCAACTGATTCAAGAGCAGTTTCTTCACTGCTGCCATTGGAATGAACCTCTCTTGCATTAAGTTGCTCTTTCTCTAGTACATGACCTCAGACTTTTGTATCATTTTCCTGATAGAAGAAGGTGGAAGAATGTCTGGGGTGCGTGGATTTGGGCCAAGTTCATCACTCTTTGTAGTTCCATGTGTTCGTATAGCAGGAGCCCATACCAAGCTGTGAGATATCCAAAAAGAGTGCTTTCTATGGTGCATCTGGAAAAGTTGGTGAGAGTCATCGTGGAGATACTTTGTCTTGGCTGTGTCCCAGATAGGGAATTTACAGAGCAATGGCTGGAGGAGGTTACAGAGATAGGGAGGTGGTGTAGGGGCTGGAGGAGGTTACAGAGATAGGGAGGGGGTGTAGGGGCTGGAGGAGGTTATAGAGATAGGGAGGGCTGTAGGGGCTGGAGGAGGTTACAGAGATAGGGAGGGGGTGTAGGGACTGGAGAAGGTTACAGAGATAGGGAGGGGGTGTTGGGACTGGAGAAGGTTACAGAGATAGGGAGGGGGTGTAGGGGCTGGAGGAGGTTACAGAGATAGGGAGGGGGTGTAGGGGCTGGAGGAGGTTACATAGATAGGGAGGGGTGTAGGGGCTGGAGGAGGTTACAGAGATAGGGAGGGGTGTTGGGGCTGGAGGAGGTTACAGAGATAGGGAGGGCTGTAGGGGTTGGAGGAGGTTACAGAGATAGGGAGGGGTGTAGGGGCTGGAGGAGGTTACAGGGATAGGGAGGGTTGCAGGAACTGGAGGAGGTTACAGAGATAGGGAGGGGTGTAGGGGCTGGAGGAGGTTACAGAGATAGGGAGGGGTGTAGGGGCTGGAGGAGGTTACAGAGATAGGGAGGGGGTGTAGGGGCTGGAGGAGGTTACAGAGATAGGGAGGGGGTGTAGGGGCTGGAGGAGGTTACAGAGATAGGGAGGGTTGTTGGGACTGGAGAAGGTTACAGAGATAGGGAGGGTTGTAGGGGCTGGAGGAGGTTACAGAGATAGGGAGGGGGTGTAGGGGCTGGAGGAGGTTACAGAGATAGGGAGGGGTGTAGGGGCTGGAGGAGGTTACAGAGATAGGGAGGGGGTGTTGGGACTGGAGAAGGTTACAGAGATAGGGAGGGGTGTAGGGGCTGGAGGAGGTTACAGAGATAGGGAGGGGGTGTAGGGACTGGAGAAGGTTACAGAGATAGGGAGGGGTGTAGGGGCTGGAGGAGGTTACAGAGATAGGGAGGGTTGTAGGGGCTGGAGGAGGTTACAGAGATAGGGAGGTTTGTAGCGGCTGGAGGAGGTTACAGAGATAGGGAGGGGTGTTGGGGCTGGAGGAGGTTACAGAGATAGGGAGGGCTGTAGGGGCTGGAGGAGGTTACAGAGATAGGGAGGGGTGTTGGGGCTGGAGGAGGTTACAGAGATAGGGAGGGATGTAGGGGCTGGAGGAGGTTACAGAGATAGGGAGGGTTGTAGGGGCTGGAGGAGGTTACAGAGATAGGGAGGGGTGTTGGGGCTGGAGGAGGTTACAGAGATAGGGAGGGCTGTAGGGGCTGGAGGAGGTTACAGAGATAGGGAGGGGTGTAGGGGCTGGAGGAGGTTACAGAGATAGGGAGGGCTGTAGGGGTTGGAGGAGGTTACAGAGATAGGGAGGGCTGTAGCGGCTGGGGGAGGTTACAGAGATAGGGAGGGGTGTTGGGGCTGGAGGAGGTTACAGAGATAGGGAGGGCTGTAGGGGTTGGAGGAGGTTACAGAGATAGGGAGGGGTGTAGGGGCTGGGGGAGGTTACAGAGATAGGGAGGGGTGTAGGGGCTGGGGGAGGTTACAGAGATAGGGAGGGGTGTAGGGGCTGGGGGAGGTTACAGAGATAGGGAGGGGTGTAGGGGCTGGGGGAGGTTACAGAGATAGGGAGGGGTGTAGGGGCTGGGGGAGGTTACAGAGATAGGGAGGGGTGTAGGGGCTGGGGGAGGTTACAGAGATAGGGAGGGTTGTAGGGACTGGAGAAGGTTACAGAGATAGAACATAGAACATAGAACACTACAGCACAAACAGGCCCTTCGGCCCACAAGTTGCGCCGATCACATCACCTACCTACCTACAGACCTATCTATAACCCTCAATCTCATTAAACCCCATATACTCATCCAGAAGTCTTTTAAAAGACCCCAGCGAGTTCGCCTCCACCACCACTGACGGCAGCCGATTCCACTCACTCACCACCCTCTGAGTGAAAAACTTACCCCTAACATCACTTCTGTACTTTCCTCCCCGCACCTTCAATCTGTGTCCTCTCGTAGCAACCATTTCAACCTGGGGAAATAGCCTCTGAGAGTCCACCCTATCTATTCCTCTCAACATTTTATAAACCTCTATCAGGTCGCCTCTCAACCTTCGTCTCTCCAGGGAAAAGAGACCCAGTTCCCTCAACCTAACTTCATAAGGCATGCCTCCCAGTCCAGGCAACATCCTTGTAAATCTCCTCTGCACCCTTTCAATAGCTTCTACGTCTTTCCTATAGTGAGGCGACCAGAACTGCGCACAGTACTCCAAATGAGGCCTGACAAGGGTCTTATAAAGTTGCAGCATTACCTCCCGACTCCTAAACTCAATCCCTCGATTAATGAAGGCCAGTACACCATACGCCTTCTTGACCACATCCTCCACCTGCGAGGCCGATTTAAGAGTCCTGTGGACCCGGACCCCAAGATCCTTCTGCTCCTCAACACTACCAAGACTCCTGCCCTTGATAGTGTACTCGTTCATCCCGTTGGTTCTGCCAAAATGGACGACTACACATTTATCCGCGTTGAAGTCCATCTGCCACTTCTCCGCCCAGTCCTGCATCCTATTTATGTCCTGCTGCAACTTTTGCCATCCTTCCAGACCATCCACAACACCACCGACCTTCGTGTCATCAGCGAACTTACTTACCCATCCCTCCACTTCCTCATCCAGGTCATTTATGAAAATGACAAACAACAAGGGTCCTAGAACAGATCCCTGAGGCACTCCGCTGGTGACTGACCTCCATTCAGAAAAAGCCCCATCCACAACCACTCTCTGCCTTCTGCAGGCAAGCCAGTTCTGGATCCACAAGGCCAAAGGCCCTTGGATCCCATGCCCTCTCACCTTCTCAAGAAGTCTTGCATGGGGGACCTTATCAAACGCCTTGCTGAAGTCCATGTACACTACGTCCACTGCACTTCCTTCGTCAATGTGTTCAGTCACATTATCGAAAAACTCAACTAGGCTTGTAAGGCACGACCTGCCCTTGACAAATCCATGCTGACTATTCCTGATCATGTCAAACCTCTCCAAATGTTCGTAAATCTTGTCCCTCAGAAGCCTCTCCATCAGCTTACCAACCACTGAGGTCAGACTCACCGGTCGGTAATTTCCCGGGCTATCTCTGTTCCCTTTCTTAAAAATAGGAACTACATCCGCAATCCTCCAATCCTCTGGAACCTCTCCCGTCTCCATTGACGACGCAAAGATCATCGCCAGGGGCTCTGCAATCTCTTCACTCGCCTCCCACAGTATCCTGGGGTACATCCCATCTGGTCCCGGCGACTTATCTACCTTGATAGAATTCAAAAGTTCCAACACATCCTCCTCCTTAATATCCTCCTCCTTAATAGGGAGGGGTGTAGGGGCTGGGGGAGGCTACAGAGATAGGGAGGGGTGTAGGGGCTGGGGGAGGTTACAGAGATAGGGAGGGGTGTAGGGGCTGGAGCAGGTTATAGAGATGGGGAGGGTTGTCAGGCCTGGAGGAGGTTACAGGGATAGGGAGGGTTGTAGGGGCTGGAGGAGGTTACAGAGATAGGGAGGGTTGTAGGGGCTGGAGGAGGTTACAGAGATAGGGAGGGGTGTTGGGGCTGGAGGAGGTTACAGAGATAGGGAGGGGTGTAGGGGCTGGAGGAGGTTCCAGAGATAGGGAGGGTTGTAGGGGCTGGAGGAGGTTACAGAGATAGGGAGGGGTGTAGGGGCTGGAGGATGTTACAGAGATAGGGAGGGGTGTAGGGGCTGGAGGAGGTTACAGAGATAGGGAGGGGTGTAGGGACTGGAGAAGGTTACAGAGATAGGGAGGGTTGTAGGGGGCTGGAGAAGGTTACAGAGATAGGGAGAGGTGTAGGGACTGGAGAAGGTTACAGAGATAGGTAGGGTTGTAGGGGGCTGGAGAAGGTTACAGAGATAGGGAGGTGTGTAGGGGCTGGAGAAGGTTACAGAGATAGGGAGGGGTGTAGGGACTGGAGGAGGTTACAGAGATAGGGAAGGTTGTAGGGGCTGGAGAAGGTTACAGAGATAGGGAGGGGTGTAGGGACTGGAGAAGGTTACAGAGATAGGGAGGGGTGTAGGGGGCTGGAGAAGGTTACAGAGATAGGGAGAGGTGTAGGGGCTGGAGAAGGTTACAGAGATAGGGAGGGGTGTTGGGACTGGAGAAGGTTACAGAGATAGGGAGGGGTGTAGGGACTGGAGAAGGTTACAGAGATAGGAGGGGTGTTGGGACTGGAGAAGGTTACAGAGAGAGGGAGGGGTGTTGGGACTGGAGAAGGTTACAGAGATAGGGAGGGTTGTTGGGACTGGAGAAGGTTACAGAGAGAGGGAGGGGTGTTGGGACTGGAGAAGGTTACAGAGATAGGGAGGGGTGTTGGGACTGGAGAAGGTTACAGAGAGAGGGAGGGGTGTTGGGACTGGAGAAGGTTACAGGGAGGTGGGGGCACTCCTGTCACAGCCACTCTCAGTGCTATGATGCCGGCCTCTCCAGTGGGAATAAGTCTCGCTCACCGTTTTCCGGAGAGAATCACACTGAGACTCTCTGCAGTGTGCAGAGTGCGGGAGATCCATTTTGAAAATCCAGCTGAGAAATTAATGTATTTACTCCAGCTTTTACCCGAATTCAACAGTTAGAAATTTTTTTGAGCCAATCCCACCCTTGTAGGTGAGGTGGATTGGCCAGTCGAAATTACCCCTTCGTGTTCAAGGATGTGCCGATTAGGTGGATTGGCCATGGGAAATATGTGGGGGATAGGGCAGGGGAGAGGGCCTGGGTAAGACACTCTGTTCCAGAGTCAGTGCGGGCTCGATGGGCCAAATGGCCTCCTTGTGCTGTGTCGGGCTTCTGATTTATCCCTGCAGCTCAGAATAGGTTTCCACAATAATCAACAGCATCATTAGTTTAACATAAAGCCAGTCTTGTAAAGTGGAAAGGTTTAAAGTTTATTAACATTCAGCATTCAGTAGGAAGGTGTAGTTAAAAATACTAACTCTCTGTTCCAGACACACCATCAAAAAGAAATTAATAGAGGAAATCGGACTGAGGTTCTGGGGGGAAGATGACGGAATCATTGATGTGTTATCTGGGTTCTATCGTTCACCTCCCAGCACCAGGTCTGTGGAATACTCGATGATTCTTGAATTGTCAGGCATAAGTTGTGGAATTTTTGCAGATTTCAGAATACAGAGTGACTCTAGAGGAACTGCCGTTCACATTTTGCTTTCGACAGGATCTGGGGCTGTTTTGTCTACTTCAGCTTGTTCCAAAATCACACAATCACTGAACCCTACAGTGCAGAAGGAGGCCATTCGGCCCATCGAGTCTGCACTGACCACAATCCCACCCAGGCCCTATCCCCATATCCCTACGTATTTACCCACTAATCCCTCTAACCTACGCATCTCAGGACACTAAGGGCCAATTTTAGCACGGCCAATCAACCTAACCCACACATCTTTAGACTGTGGGAGGAAACCCACGCTGACACGGGGAGAATGTGCAAACTCCACACAGACAGTGACCCGAGCCGGGAATCGAACCCAGGTCCCTGGAGCTGTGAAGCCGATAGTAGTCATGATGTGGAGATGCCAGCGTTGGACTGGGGTAAACAGAGTAAAAAGTCTGACAACACCAGGTTTCAGTCCAACCGATTTATTTGATAGTAAACTCACAAGCTTTCGGGGTTAGTCCCTTCGTCAGGTGAATGGAGAGTTCTGAACTCAGACAGAGCATATAAAGCACAGACAGTTTACAGATTACTGATTAGAATGCGAAGCTTTACACCTAACCTGCTGTTCAAGTCTTAAAGTGGTTGACAATGTGAGTGGAAGGAGCACTGATCACAGGTTACAGAGATGTGTATTGTCTCCAGACAGTACAGTGAGTGAGGTTTTGCAAACCCAGGCAAGTCACGGGGGTTACAGATAGTGCGACATGAACCCAAGATTCTTGTTGAGACCGTCCTCATGTGTACGGAACCACACGATTAACCTGCCTTTCCATCTTCAGAGATCTATGGACAAACACGCCAAGGTCCCTTTGTTCTTCGGAACTTCTCAGTGTCAGACCTGTCATAGTATACTTCCTTGTCAAATTACTTCTTCCAAAGTGTATTACCTCACACTTTCCAGGGTTAAATTCCATCTGCCACTTATCTGCCCATTTGACCATCTCGTGTAACCCAAGATACTCAACCTCACTGTTAACTACCCGGCCAATCTTTGAGTCATCGGCAAACTTACAGATCCTACCCCCCAGCTAGTCATTTATATAAATGATGAACAATAGGGGGCCCAGCACAGATCCCTGTGGTACACCCCTAGTCACTGGCCTCCAATCACTAAAACTCATTAGCTTTCAATGTGAGAAGTGTAACAGGTAAGGCAGATGAACTGAGAGCTTGGATTAGTACTAGGAACTAGGATGTTGTTGCCATTACAGAGACTTGGTTAAGGGAATGGCAGGATTGGCAGCTTAACATTCCAGGATACAGATGTTCCAGGTGGGTAAGAGGGGGGTGTAAAAGGGGTGGGGGAGTTGAACGACTGGTTAAGGAGAATATCACAGCTGTACTATCGGCAGACACCTCAGAGGGTTCATACAGTAAGGCAATATGGATAGAGCTCAGGAATAGGAAGGGTGTCGTCACAATGTTGGGGTTTGCTGTAGGCCACCCAACTGCCAGCGGGAGATAGAGGAACAGATATGTAGGCAGATTTTGGCAAGGTGTAAAAGTAACAGGGTTGTTGTGGTGGGAGATTTAATGTCCCCTGTATTGACTGGGACTCACATAGTGCTAGGGGCGTCGATGGGGCAGGGTTTGTAAGGAGCATCCAGGAGGGCTTCTTGAAACAGTATGTAGATAGTCCAACCAGGGAAGGGGCCGTACTGGACCTGGTATTGGGGAATCAGCCCAGCCAGATGGTCAATGTTTCAGGAGGGGAGCAGTTCGGGAACAGTGACCACAACTCAGTAAGCTTTAAGATAATGGATAAAGATAAGCGTAGTCCTCAAGTTAAGGTGCTAAATTGGGGGGAGGCTAATTACAACAATATTAGGTAGCAATTGAAGACTAGATTGGGGGCGGATATTTGTGGGCAAATCAACATCTGGCATTTGGGAGGCTTTCAAGTGTAAGTTGATAGGGATTCAGGACCTGCACATTGCCGTAAGGATGAAGAATAAGTTTGGGAACCTTGGATAATGAGAGATATTGTGAGCCTAGTCAAAGAGAAAAAGGAAGCATTTGTCAAAGCTCGGAGGCTGGGAACACACGAAAAAAGTGTGGAATACAAGGAAAATAGAAAGAAACTTTAACAAGGAGTAACGAGGGCTAAAAGGGGTCATGAAAAAGCATTGGCCAGCAGGATTAAGGAAAATCTCAAGGCTTTTTATGCATATATAAAGAGCAAGAGGGTAGCCAGGGAGAGGGTTGGCCCACCCAAGGCCAAGGGAGGGAATCTATGTGTGGAGTCAGAGGAAATGGGTGAGGTATTAAATGAATACTTTGCGTTAGTATTCACCAAAGAGAAGGACTTGGTGGATGATGAGTCTGGGAAAGGATGTGTAGATAGTTTGAGTCATGTTGCGATCAAAAAGGAGGAGGTATTGGGGTTCTTGAGAAACAGTAAGGTAGACAAGTCCCCAGGGTCTGATGGGATATACCCCAGAATACTGAGAGCGGCAAGGGAGGAAATTGCTGGGGCCTTGAGACAAGTCTTTGTATCCTCACTGGCTACAGGGGAGGTTTCAGAGGATTGGAGAATAGCTAATGTTGTTTCTTTGTTTAAGAAGGGTAGCAAGAATAATCCAGTAATTACAGGCTGGTGAGCCTTAGATCAGTGGTCGGGAAATTATTGGAGAGGATTCTTCGAGATAGGATTTACTCCCACTTGGAAATAAGTGGACATATTAGCTAGAGGCAACATAGTTTTGTGAAGGAGAGGTTGGGTCTCATGAACTCGATTGAGTTTTTCAAGGAAGTGTCGAAGATGATTGATGAGGGTCGGGTAGTGGATGTTGTCTACATGGACTTCAGTAAGGCCTTTGACAAGGCCCCTCATGGCAGACTGGTACAAAAGGTCAAGTCACATGGGATCAGAGATGAACTGGCAAGGTAGATACAGAACTGGTTCAGTCAAAGAAGACAGAGGGTAGCAGTGGAAGGGTGCGTCTCTGAATGGAAGGCTGTGACACATGGCATTCCTCAGGGATCTGTGCTGGGACCTTTGCTGTTTGAAACATATATAAATGACTTGGAAGAAAATGTAACTGGTTTGATTAGTAAGTTTGCGGATGACACAAAAGTTGGTGGATAGCAATGAGGACCATCAGAGGATACAACAAGATATAGATCGGTTGGAGACTTGGGTGGAGGGAAAGGGACCTGGGAGTACAGGTACACAGGTCACTGAAAGTGGCTACGCAGGTGGAGAAGGTAGTCAAGAAGGCACACGGCATGCTTGCCTTCATCGGCTGGGACACTGAATTTAAGAATTGGCAAGTCATGTTTATAGAACCTTAGTTAGGCCGCACTTGGAAATATAGTGTTCAATTCTGGTTGCCACATTACCAGAAGGATGTGGAGGCTTTGGGGAGGGTATAGAAAAGATTTACCAGGATGTTGCGTGGTGTGGAGGGCATTAGCTATGAGGAAAGGTTGGAGAAACTTGGTTTGTTCTCACTGGAGGGACAGAGGTTGAGGGGAGACCTGATAGAAGTCTACAGGATTATGAGAGGCATAGACAGAGTGGATAGTCAGAAGCTTTTTCCCAGGAAGAGTCAGTTACTAGGGGCATAGATTTAAGGTGCGAGGGGTAACGTTTAAAGATGTACGAGGCAGATTTTTTACACAGAGAGAGGTGGGTGCCTGGAACTCGTTGCCAGTGGAGATAGTGGAAGCGGACATGGTAGTGACTTTTAAGGGGTGTCTTGACAAGTACCTGAATAGGATGGGAATCGAGGGATATGGTCCCTGGGGGTTTTAGCTAAGTTGGGCAGCATGGTCGGTTCAGGCTTAGAGGGCCGAAGGGCCTGTCCCTGTGCTGGAATTTTCTTTGTTCTTTGTTCTAACCCCCTCCCCACTCCACCACCCCCCTCCCCCAAGTGAAACCAGCCTCTAACACAATTTTTTTAACACGTTTTTCCAAAGCCTGAGTGTTTTTCAAAGCCACCCTGTGACTGGTCTTAGAAACAGTCCAGCGGGATTCAAGAGTTTTCCAGCTCATTTAAAACTGCTTCATTACCTTTTCTGGTAAAAGTTACGTCAACAGCAGATGCCAGGGCCCTTTAAGGGACCGTGCCTCTTACAAATCATTACTTATTTATTTGTATTTTTCTGGAATGTTCTTAGTCCTTGAACATGAACCATTTTCCGTCATTAAAAAGTTTATTTTGTAAGTTTATTTATTAGCATCACCAGTGCTTTACATTAACACTGCAATGAAGTTACTGTGAGGGTGCCCTAGTCGCTACACTCCGGCGCTTGTCCAGATACATTGAGAGAGAATTTAGCATGGCACAGCGGTTAACATGGCCTCACAGCGCCAGGGACTCGGGTTCGGTTCCTGGCTTGGGGGGTCACTGTCTGTACGGAGTCTGCACGTTCTCCCCATGTCTGCGTGGGTTTCCTCCAGGTGCTCCAGTTTCCTCCCACAGTCCAAAGATGTGCAGGTTCGGTGCATTGGCCGTGCCAAATTCTCCCTCAGTGTACTCGAACAGGTGCCGGAGTGTGGACACTAGGGGGTTCTCACAGTAACTTCATTGCAGTGTTAATGTAAGCCTACTTGTGAATAATAAATAAACTTTGTGGGCGGCACGGTAGCACGGTGGTTAGTACTGCTGCTTCGCAGCTCCAGGGACCTGCGTTCGATTCCTGGCTCGGGTCACTGTCTGTGTGGAGGCTGCACATTCTCCCCGTGTCTGCGTGGGTTTCCTCTGGGTGCTCCAGTTTCCTCCCACAGTCCAAAGATCTGTGGGTTTGGTGCATTGGCCGTGCTAAATTGCCGCTTAGTGTCAGAGAGACTAGCAGGGTAAATGCATAGGGTTATAGCGATAGGGCCTGGGTGAAATTGTGCTCAGTGCAGACTCGATGGGCTGAATGGTCTCCCTTCTACACAGGAGTCTATGATTCTAACCAGCACATCTTTGGGGCTGTGGGAGGAAACCGGAAGCTCCTGGAGGAAACCCATGTAGATAGGGGAAAATCGAAGTGGGGAATCGAACCCGGATCCCTGGCGCTATGAGACGGCAGTGCTAACCTTTGTGCCACATTGTCAACAACTTTATTCCTGCAAATACCAAACACTAATTTTGAAATTCGCACGAAACTATTGTGCTCAAAAATCCTACTTAGCAGAAAATACTTCTTCTTTCAGCCATTTGTTTTCTCGCTTCACGTGCTTTGTCTCTTGCTCTGATCAGATGTACCATTTTTACCACAAGGTTTCAGGTAAATCTACCTCCCCATGCCCTCACTGTCGCTCTCAAAATGCTCAGGGTCAAAGTCTCAATGTGTTCCAGTGTTTGCTCATTCTCAGAGTATTTCATCATCAGGTGACAGATAACATCTGTGGTATTAATTGTCGACATCTTCTGTGTTTGTCTGAAATATTAAATACTTCATCAGAGATGGCATTAGAAGTTTCTCCCTTCTTGACTGTAACTAAAGCGAATTTTTTGGGGGTAAGCTGTTATCTTTTCTAATGTTTTTTCAAACAGTGCTTCTGTTTTCAACTAGTTGTTCCCCTAAGACAGAAATTTAGGGGTGCTGTGTCCACCATCTTCCCACATTGCTGGCATTTGCTGGCAGGGGGTGGGGAGGGAGAGTGACTCACCTGCCCTGATCCTTTAATAGCCTCTTAAATGCGGTGTACACATATAGGATTCCTCCCGTGGCCCAGGCCATTCACTGATCGATTCCTCACGGCAATGCCTTAGCCAATTAGAGTTCAATCTGCCCAGTTTGAATTTGAAACCTTGGCAGTTAACCGCCCTCTGCCGCATTCTCCATTGCGATGTCTCCTCCAATCAGACTTGCCTACTAACCAGCACGCTCTTCTCATGCAATATAAATTCTCACTCCTTTTACTGTTGGCCTGACGAGCGCAAGATAAAAAGCTTCAAAAGGATGTCTCTTTCTTCAGCAATGCTCAACCTTTGTCCTAGAAAATGACTAACTAATAAATCCCAAATAAAATGCTGATCTCAGTCATGGGAGGCAACTGGGTTATTGTAAAAATCTATCTGGTTCATCGGAAGTGTAATGGAGGGTATATTGCTGTCAATGGTGGTGAATTAAAAATGCTTAAGACGTCTACAAAACTGTGAGGGGATTGAGCTATGAGGAGAGGCTGAATAAACTAGGCTTGTACTCGTTAGAGTTTAGAAGAATGAGGGGAGATCTCATTGAGACGTATAAGATGATGAATGGGATGGATAGGATAGAGGTGGAGAGACTCTTCCCACTCAGAAAGGACAGTAGGACTAGGGGGCACAGCCTCAAGATAAAGGGGGGGGCGGTTTAGAACGGAGTTGAGGAGGAACTTCTTCACTCAAAGGGTGGTGAATCTCTGGAATTCTCTGCCCGTTGAAGTGGTGGAGGCTGCCTCGCTAAATATTTTTAAGAAGCGGGTTGATGGGTTTTTGAGAAGCGAGGGGATTAAGGGTTATGGGGAGAGGGCGGGAATGTGGAACTGAGCCACGACAGATCAGCCATGATCTTATTGAATGGCGGGGCAGGCTCGAAGGGCCAGATGGCCTACTCCTGCTCCTATTTCTTATGTTCTTATGTGACCAGCATAGATAGGGGGATAGTCAGAGGCTTCTTCCCAGGGTGGAAGTGTTAATTACAATGGGGACGCAGTTTCATAGGATCCGAAGGAGACCATTTGGCCCATCGGGTCTGTACCCACCAAAATCCCACCCAGATCCTATCCCCTTAATCTATTTACCCTGTTAGTCTCCTGAGACTAAGGGGCAATTTGGCTTGGCCAGTCAACCTAATCCACATCTTTGGACTGCGGGAGGAAACCGGAGCACCCGGAGGAAACCCAGGCAGACACGGGGAGAATGTGCAGACTCCACACACAGACAGTGACCCGAGGCCGGGAATCGAACCCGGGTCCCTGGAGCTGTGAGGGAGCAGCGCTAACCCGCTGTGCCAAGTTTAAGGGAGATGTGCAGGGGGGGAGTTTTTCGTGCAGAGAGTGATGGGTGCCTGGAACGCGTTGCCAGAGGGGGGAGCAGACACATCAGCAACATTTAAGAGGCATCTGAATGGGTTTATGAACGGGGAGGGATGCAGACCAAATAAGGGTAGAAGGTTTCTTCAAATTTAGTTAGGGCATCAAGATCGGCACAGGTTTGGAGGGCTGAAGGGCCTGTTCCTGTGCTGGACTTTTCCTCTAGTTCCTTTACCCTTTGTTGTACGAGGGGAAACTTTGCAACGACTGGGATCACAGTCTGCACGTGTCAGACGGTGGTGACTAAGAGGGAGTGGGAGGGGAGATTCCAAACTCTCCTGTCGCGTCCCCTGCACAATTTGAGATTGACTCAAACCAGCGGCTCTCGTGCCTCTGACGCCCAATGAGGAGGGCGGGCGCCAGGGGCCAACATTCGGGACGGGCAGGCGCTGCGGACAGCCCCGGGAGCAGGGCAGGGCCCCAGAGCTCTCCTTCTCTGATTGGTGAGCCCGGCCTGTTCAGGACGACATGGGTCACAGCCGGGATAGTACAGAGTCCTCCGTACGGACAAGCCCATCCTACTCCAGCCCCAGGTGCCAGGTCGCCAACCCCATTGCCCGCTTAAGAGCAGCACACAGCACGGGAAACAGGCCCTTCAGCCCAACGAGCCCACGCCGCCATTTTAACATTGTGAGTGCCCTCCTAGGGCTAACTAGGGGGCATTGGCATTCTGCCCATTGGGTACAATAACTCCACTCACTTTTTCGCTCAGGTGCCACGACCTCGCAATAGGTCAAAGTCCGGGCATCAACTTACACCGATGTGAGTGTCATTACTACGGTGCTGCAGGATAATTGGCCAACGATTCCGGCATAGCAAGATCCCGCGCACAGTAATGAGATGATTGTTAATTTTTGGGTGCGGGATCAACACTGACCCTATTTCCCACCCCCAAGATGAGTCTCGTAATGTTTAAAACCCGCTGTTGGCCACAGAAGAGCTCACTTTTGTTCCGTACCGGAAACTCAGCACCCTCTGACAGTGCGGCACTCCCTCAGTACTGACCCTCTGACAGTGCGGCACTCCCTCAGCACTGACCCTCTGACAGTGCGGCGCTCCCTCAGTACTGACCCTCTGACAGTGCGGCGCTCCCTCAGCACTGACCCTCTGACAGTGCCTCACTCCCTCAGCACTGACCCTCTGACAGTGCGGCACTCCCTCAGTACTGACCCTCTGACAGTGCGGCACTCCCTCAGCACTGACCCTCTGACAGTGCGGCACTCCCTCAGCACTGACCCTCTGACAGTGCGGCACTCCCTCAGCACTGACCCTCTGACAGTGCGGCACTCCCTCAGCACTGACCCTCTGACAGTGTGGCACTCCCTCAGCACTGACCCTCTGACAGTGCGGCACTCCCTCAGCACTGACCCTCTGACAGTGCGGCACTCCCTCAGCACTGACCCTCTGACAGTGCGGCACTCCCTCAGCACTGACCCTCTGACAGTGCGGCACTCCCTCAGCACTGACCCTCTGACAGTGCGGCACTCCCTCAGCACTGACCCTCTGACAGTGCAGCACTCCCTCAGCACTGACCCTCTGACAGTGCAGCACTCCCTCAGTACTGACCCTCTGACAGTGCGGCACTCCCTCAGCACTGACCCTCTGACAGTGCGGCACTCCCTCAGCACTGACCCTCTGACAGTGCAGCACTCCCTCAGCACTGACCCTCTGACAGTGCAGCACTCCCTCAGCACTGACCCTCTGACAGTGCGGCACTCCCTCAGCACTGACCCTCTGACAGTGCAGCACTCCCTCAGCACTGACCCTCTGACAGTGCAGCACTCCCTCAGTACTGACCCTCTGACAGTGCGGCACTCCCTCAGTACAATATTCCAGGGTGCAGATGCTAAAGGAAAGATAGAACAGGAGGTGAGAGAGGAGGGGGAGTTACACTTTTGATTAGGAAAAATATGACGGTTGTACTGAGAGGGGATATATCCCGAGGGTTCAGCCACCGAGTCTATATGGGTAGAACTGAGAAATAAAAAGGTGGAAATCACTGTGACAAGCGCTGTGCCTCAGGGATCAGTGCTGGGTCCACTGTTATTTGTCATTTATATTAATGATTTAGATGAGAATATAAGCACCCAAATAGTCAGTGGGAAATTGAGGAGAAAATATATAAGGAGATTACAGATAGCTCCAAGAAAAATAGGTGGTAATAGTTGGGGATTTTAACATTGACTGGGATGGCCATAGTATTTAGAGGGTTGGACGGAGAGGGTTAGAGGGTAGAGAGGTTAGAGGTTAGAGGTGAGAGGGTTAGAGGTTAGAGAGTATTAGAGGGTTAGACGGAGAGGGTTAGAGGGTAGAGAGGTTAGAGGTTAGAGGTGAGAGGGTTAGAGGTTAGAGAGTATTAGAGGGTTGGACGGAGAGGGTTAGAGGGTATAGAGGTTAGAGGTTAGAGGTGAGAGGGTTAGAGGTTAGAAAGTATTAGAGGGTTGGACGGAGAGGGTTAGAGGGTAGAGAGGTTAGAGGTTAGAGGTGAGAGGGTTAGAGGTTAGAGAGTATTAGAGGGTTGGACGGAGAGGGTTAGAGGGTAGAGAGGTTAGAGGTTAGAGGTGAGAGGGTTAGAGGTTAGAGAGTATTAGAGGGTTGGACGGAGAGGGTTAGAGGGTAGAGAGGTTAGAGGTTAGAGGTGAGAGGGTTAGAGGTTAGAGAGTATTAGAGGGTTGGACGGAGAGGGTTAGAGGGTAGAGAGGTTAGAGGTTAGAGGTGAGAGGGTTAGAGGTTAGAAAGTATTAGAGGGTTGGACGGAGAGGGTTAGAGGGTAGAGAGGTTAGAGGTTAGAGGTGAGAGGGTTAGAGGTTAGAAAGTATTAGAGGGTTGGACGGAGAGGGTTAGAGGGTAGAGAGGTTAGAGGTTAGAGGTGAGAGGGTTAGAGGTTAGAAAGTATTAGAGGGTTGGACGGAGAGGGTTAGAGGGTAGAGAGGTTAGAGGTTAGAGGTGAGAGGGTTAGAGGTTAGAGAGTATTAGAGGGTTGGACGGAGAGGGTTAGAGGGTAGAGAGGTTAGAGGTTAGAGGTGAGAGGGTTAGAGGTTAGAGGGTATTAGAGGGTTGGACGGAGAGAAATTTGTTGAGTGTTCAGGAGGAATTTCTCATTTACTCTGTGGATTGCCCGACTAGAGAGGGGATAAAACTTGACCTCCTCTTGGGAATAAGGAAAGGCAGGTGACAGAAGTGTTCGTGAGGGATCACTTTGGAAGCAGTGATCATAATTCTATTAGTTTTAAGATAACGATGGAGAATGATAGGTCTGTCCCAAAGTTAAAATTCTTAATTGGGGCAAGGCCAATTTTGATGGTATCAGGCAGGAACTTTTAGAATTGAATTGGGGGAGTCTGTGGGAAGGCAAAGGGATGTCTGGTAAGTGGCACCCCTTCGAAAGTGTGTTACCCAGGGTTCAGAGTAAGCAGATTCCTCTTAGAGTGAAGGGCAAGGCTGGCAGAATTAGGGAACCCTGGCAGACTCAGGATACTGAGGCCCTGGTCAAGAAGGGGAAAGAGGCACATGACATGCAGAGGCAGCTGGGATCAAGTGAATCCCTTGAAGAGTATAGGGGGTGTAGGAGTAGTGTTAAGAGAGAAATCAGGAGGGCAAAAAGGGGATATGAGATTGTTTTGGCAGGTAAGGCAAAGGAAAATCCAAAGAGCTTTTACAAATACATAAAGGCCAAAAGAGTAACAAGGGAGGGAGTAGAGCCTCTTAAGGATCAACAAGGTCATTTATGTGCGGATTCACAAAGGATCGGTGAGATCCTAAATGAATATTTCTCATCAGTATTTCCTGTTGAGAAAAGCATGGATGATCGGGAACTTGGGGAAATAAGTAGTAATGTTTGGAGGAGTGTACATATTACAGAGAAAGAGGTGCTGGAAGTCTTAAAGTGCATCAAGGTAGATAAATCCCCGGGACCTGATGAAGTGTATCCCAGGACATTGTGAGAGGCTAGGGAGGAAATTGCGGGTCCCCTAGCCGAGATATTTGAATCATCGATAGTCACGGGTGAGGTGCCTGAAGATTGGAGAGTGACAAATTGCCTCTGTTTAACAAGGGCTTCAGGGAAAAGGCTGGGAGCTACAGGCCAGTGAGCCTCACATCTGCGGTGGGTAAATTGTTGGAAGGTATTTTGAGAGACAGGATCTACAGGCATTTAGAGATTAAGGACTGATTAGGGAAAGTCAGCGTGACTTTGTGAGTGGAAAATAATGTCTCACAAATTTAACTGAATTTTTTGAAGAGGTGACCAAGAAAGGGAGCGGTGCAGTTGATGTTGTCTACGTGGACTTTAGCAAGGCCTTTGACAAGGTACTGCATGGTAGGTTGCTGCATAAGGTTAAATCTCAGGGGATCCAGGGTCAGGTATCTAAATGGGTACAAAATTGGCTTCTTGACAGAATAAACACAATAAGAAATCTCACAAACCCCAGCTTAAAGTCCAACAAGTTTATTTGGTAGTAAACGCCACAAGCTTTCGGAGCACTGTGCCTTCGCCAGCTGAGTGCAGAGTTCTGATCACAAACAGGGCATATAAAGGCACACACAGTTTACAGAATACTGATTAGAATGTGAGTCTTGAATAGCAGATTAGCTGTGAAGACTCACATTCTAATCAGTATTCTGTAAACTGCGTGTGCCTTTATATGCTCTGTTTGTGATCAGAACTCCCCACTCAGCTGGCGAAGGCACAGAGCTCCGAAAGCTTGTGGCGTTTACTACCAAATAAACTTGTTCGACCTTAACCTGGTGTTGTGAGACTTCTTATTGTGTTTACCCCCCGTCCAACGCCGGCATCTCCACTTCTTGACAGAAGCCAGAGGGTGTTTATAGAGAGTTATTTTTCAAACTGGTGACCAGCGGTGCGCCTCAGGGGTCAGTGCGGGGCTACTGTTATTTATCATTTATATGAATGATTTGGATGAGAATATAGGGGACGTGGTTAGTAAGTTTGCAGACGACACCAAGATTGGTGGCGTCGTGGACAGTGAAGAAAGTTATCTCCAATTGCAACGGGATCTTGATCAGTTGGGCCAGTGGGCTGACGAATGGCAGATGCAGTTTAATTTAGATCAATGCGAGGTGATGCATTTTGGTCGATTGAACCAGGGCAGGTGGGTTGGTCGTGATAAATTCTCCCTCGGTGTACCTGAACACGCTGGAATGTGGAGACCAGGGGATTTTCACAGTAACTTCATTGCAGTGTTACTGTAAGCCTACTTGTGACAGTAATAATTAAACTTATAACCGCACAAGCAAAATGAAGATGCAAAAGATATTCTGATGAAATTAGGGTTTGCAACGAAAGAGCTGGCTGTCCTTGGCACAGGAAGTCTAGGTTAATTCGTTCGTCTTTTTTTTTCTCTTGTGTTTCTTGCTCTGCAAGATTGAGTTGAAGAAGTGTTTGCGTGCAGCCCAGGGACACTGCTTTCCCAGCTCCATACACACCCACCACACTGTTACTCAGTGCAAACAGTCTCTACAGCAGTGCGACTTTCTCATACACCCACTTTTCCCAGCCCACTTGCAACTAAAGTGCGGCTGCAAAGTCAAAGAATTAAACCCCCGCCTTCCCCCTCAGAGAATACCAACATCCGAATCCGGAGCAGAAGTAGGCCATTCGGCCCCTCAAGCCTGCTTCACCATTTGATAAGATCATTGCTAATCTGATTGTAATCTCAATCCCGCATTCCTGCCGGCTCCCCCCCCGCCCCCCCGATAACCTTTCACCCCCTCGTTCGTCAAGAATAAGGACGTAAGAAATAGGAGCAGGAGTAGGCCATCTAGCCCTTCGAGCCTGCCCCGCCATTCAATAAGATCGTGGCTGATCTGAAGTGGATCAGTTCCACTTTCCCGCCCTCTCCCCATAACCCTTAATCCCCTCGCTTATCAAAAACCCATCAACCCGCGTCTTAAATATATTGAGCGAGTTGAGGGGGTTGAGCTATGAGGAGAGGCTGAATAAACTAGGCTTGTACTCGTTAGAGTTTAGAAGAATGAGGGGAGATCTCATTGAGACGTATAAGATGATGAATGGGATGGATAGGATAGAGGTGGAGAGACTCTTCCCGCTCAAAAAAGACAGTAGGACTAGGGGGCACAGCCTCAAGATAAAGGGGGGGCGGTTTAGAACGGAGTTGAGGAGGAACTTCTTCACTCAAAGGGTGGTGAATCTCTGGAATTCTCTGCCCGTTGAAGTGGTGGAGGCTGCCTCGCTAAATATTTTTAAGAAGCGGGTTGATGGGTTTTTGATAAGCGAGGGGATTAAGGGTTATGGGGAGAGGGCGGGAAAGTGGAACTGAGCCACGACAGGTCAGCCATGATCTTATTGAATGGCGGGGCAGGCTCGAAGGGCCAGATGGCCTACTTCTGCTCCTATTTCTTATGTTCTTATGTTCTTATGAGGCAGCCTCCACCACTTCAATGGGCAGAGAATTCCAGAGATTCACCACCCTTTGAGTGAAGAAGTTCCTCCTCAACTCCGTTCTAAACCGCCCCCCCTTTATCTTGAGGCTGTGCCCTCTAGTCCTGCTGTCCTTTCTGAGCAGGAAGAACCTCTCTACCTCTACCCTATCCATCCCCTTCATTATCTTATACCTCTCTATAAGATCCCCCCTCATCCTTCTAAACTCCAATGAGTACAGACCCAGTCTATTTAGTCTCTCTTCATAGTCCAACCCCCTCATCTCTGAATCTCTCTCGCTCTGCCTTAAAAAATTTTCATAGACTCTCTTAGTCCGGTTAACCCCATCCGCCTTCCTTTCCAAGTTCAGCAAAGGAAGAATATAGCTTTTCTTTATGCTTGATCCTGTCTATCTCGCCATTGTAGTGTAGGGCAGCACAGTGGTACAGTGGTTAGCACTGCTGCCTCATAGTGCTAGGCACCCGGGCACAATGCCCATCACTGTCTGTGTGGCGTTTGCACATTCTTCCCATGTCTGCATGGGTTTCCTCTGGGTGCTCTGGTTTTCCCCCGCCGTCCAAAGATTTGGTGAATTGGCCATGCTCAATTGACCCTGAGCGTCAGGGGATTAACAGGCTAACAGGGGTTACAGAGACAGGGGGGAGGATGGTCGGTGCAGACTCGATGGGCCGAATGGCCTCCTCCTGCAATGTAGGGATTCTCTGATTGAGTCAGCTTGCCGTGCGTTCTATCTCACAGTAACACAGGGGAGATGATAAGCTAGTGGTATCATACCATTCTAATCCAGAAACTCAACTGAAATTCTGGGGACCCGTGTTCAAATCCCGTCACAATACAGGGTGGTGGAATTTGAATTCAGTAAAAAAAATCTGGAATTAAGGATCTACTGATGACCACGAAACCGTTGTCGGAAAAACCCATCTGGTTCCTTTAGGGAGGGAAATCTGCCGTCCTTACCCCGGTCTGGCCTACATGAGATTCCAGAGCCAGAGCAATGACTCTCAATTGCCCTCGGGCAACTGGGGATGGGCAATAAATGTTATCAGATGTCTCACAACACCAGGTTAGAGTCCAACGTCGGACTCTAACCTGGTGTTGTGAGGCTTCTTACTGTATTTACCTCAGTCCAACACCAATATCGCCACATGTTAGCCAGCCAGAGATGTCCAATACCCACGGATGAGTAATAGAAAATAAATAAATCGCTATTTTTGATTCACTCAAGATTTTTACGACCTCTATTCAGTCTGTCATTGGCTGTGTCTGCACTAAGGTTAGTAATTTGATGCTTTCTCTGTTTGAACAAAGATTTTCGTTATAGCTACAATTCCAGTAAACCCCGTCTCCCCCTTTCAGTTTCCTTGTTCACTTCCCAATGGGCAAAGCATTGGTTTCAAACATCAATCCAGTTTGGGTTCAAATGAACATAAGAACATAAGAAATAGGAGCAGGAGTAGGCCATCTAGCCCTTCGAGCCTGCCCCGCCATTCAATAAGATCATGGCTGATCTGTTGTGGCTCAGTTCCACTTTCCCGCCCTCTCCCCATAACCCTTAATCCCCTCTCTTATCAAGAACCCATCAACCCGCGTCTTAAAAATATTTAGCGAGGCAGCCTCCACCACTTCAACGGGCAGAGAATTCCAGAGATTCACCACCCTTTGAGTGAAGAAGTTCCTCCTCAACTCCGTTCTAAACCGCCCCCCCTTTATCTTGAGGCTGTGCCCCCTAGTCCTACTGTCTTTTTTGAGCGGGAAGAGTCTCTCCACCTCTATCCTATCCATCCCATTCATCATCTTATACGTCTCAATGAGATCTCCCCTCATTCTTCTAAACTCTAACGAGTACAAGCCTAGTTTATTCAGCCTCTCCTCATAGCTCAACCCCCTCAACTCCGGTATCAGCCTAGTAAACCTCCTCTGCACTCCCTCCAAGGCCAAAATATCCTTGCGCAGGTGCGGCGCCCAAAACTGCACACAGTACTCCAGCTGCGGCCTCACCAATGCCCTATACAGCTGCAGCATGGGCCAATAATAACAAATCAAAACTCATCTGATTCCAGTGCTGGGTAACTCCATTTATACGTACATAGGAATTAGGATCCTAGAACACAGAACAGTACAGCCCAGTACAGGGCCTTCGGCTCTCAATGTTGTGCCGAGCTATGTCCAAACCCAAGATCAAGCTATCCCACTCCCTATCGTTCTGCTGTGCTCCGTGTGCCTATCCAACAACCGCTTGAAAGTTCCTACAGTGTCCGACTCCACTATCACAGCAGGCAGTGCCTTCCACACCCCAACCACTCTCTGGGTGAAGAATCTACCTTGGACATAATTTCAGGAGTAGGCCATTCTGTCCCTCCAGCCTGCTGCCCCATTCACAGCTGATCTGACTGTTACCCCAGCCCCTCATTCCTACCAATCCCCACCCACCCCCCCGATAACCTTTCACCCCCTCGTTCATCTCTCGCTGCGTCTTAAAACATTCACAGAGTCTGCGTCCTCTGCCTTTTGAGGAAGAATGTTCCAGAGACTCAACCCCCGGAGAGAAAGAAATCCCCCTCATCTCCGTCTTAAACGGGCGACCCCTAATTTTTAAACAGTGACCCCGAGTTCTAGATTGTCCCACAAGAGGAAACATCCTCTTCGCATCCACCCTGAAGAACTTTACCCCACTCCCCCACCCCAGAGAAGCCTCTACTTTATCCCTGTGTCTTTGGTAGATGTCCTTGTAGCTGTCTACCCTGACAAACTCCCCGTAAATCTCCCCCCACCACCTCTCTGCCTCTCCCTCCCCTCCTTTCAGTCGTTCCTCAAATATCTACCTCTTTGACTGTCTTCCCGGTGGCTTGACACATTGGGAATTTATCTATAGCATTGAAAGTGGCCATTCGTCCCATTGTATCCATGGCAGCCGACATGTAGGCTCAATGTATTTCCCTCAAATCCTCTGTGAACCTGTTCCTACCCAAAATCGACGCAAAAACCTCAGCCAGGGGGGCAACAGGACTCGTGACCCACTGTATCCCAAACCCTCATCGTTTTCTACTTCAGGTCACATCCCCTCAATCTTCCCTGCTCCCAAATCTCCCCTCGCACTCCAAACCTCCCCAGTGCCAGCGCAGTTACAATGGGCCGAATGGCCTCTTTCTCTTAGCACTGCTGCCTCACAATGTTGGGGACCCGGGTTCGATTCCCAGCTTGGGTCACTGTCTGTGTGGGGTCTGTATGTTCTCCTTGTGTCTGCGTGGGTTTCATCTGGGTGCTCCTATTTCCTTTCAGTCCAAAAGACGTGCTGGTTAGGGTACATTGACCTGAATAGGGGTGGAGTGTGGAGACTAGGAAATTTTCACAGTAACTTCACTGCAGTGTTAATGTAAGCCTTACTTGTGCAGCTGGAGTACTGTGTGCAGTTTTGGGCGCCGCACCTGCGCAAAGATATTTTGGCCTTGGAGGGAGTGCAGAGGAGGTTTACTAGGCTGATATCGGAGTTGAGGGGGTTGAGCTATGAGGAGAGGCTGAATAAACTGGGCTTGTACTCGTTAGAGTTTAGAAGAATGAGGGGAGATCTCATTGAGACGTATAAGATGATGAATGGGATGGATAGGATAGAGGTGGAGAGACTCTTCCCGCTCAGAAAGGACAGTAGGACTAGGGGGCACAGCCTCAAGATAAAAGGGGGGCGGTTTAGAACAGAGTTGAGGAGGAACTTCTTCACTCAAAGGGTGGTGAATCTCTGGAATTCTCTGCCCGTTGAAGTGGTGGAGGCTGCCTCGCTAAATATTTTTAAGACGCGGGTTGATGGGTTTTTGATAAGAGAGGGGATTAAGGGTTATGGGGAGAAAGCGGGAAAGTGGAACTGAGCAGCGACAGATCAGCCATGATCTTATTGAATGGCGGGGCAGGCTCGAAGGGCTAGATGGCCTACTCCTGCTCCTATTTCTTATGTTCTTATGTAATAAATAAATAAACTTTTGATAGCAATCCTGTAGTTTCATGGTCATCATGACAGAATATTTTTTTGTTTAAAATTCGAGGTATTTCTCCAGTAGAATTTAAAATCCTGCCCCAGTGAGATTTGAACTCATATCCCCAGGTCATTTGGACTGGCCTCTGGATTACAAAGGTGAGGAGTATGAACACTCCAATACCCCATTACCGCACATACATTATTTAATATCATATTACAATTAAGTGTTTCATTCTTTAATTTATTTGCACATTTAACAAAGCTGCAACAATAATTAAGAAGCTTGACATTATCCAGGACACAGCAGCCCCATTTGATTAGCACCACATCTACAAATATTCAATCCCTCCAACATTGACGCTCAGTAGTAGCCGTGTGTACTATCTACAAGATGCACTGCAGCAATTCACCAAAGACCCTTAGACAGCACCTTCCAAACCCATGGCCACTTCCATCTAGAAGGGCAAGAGCAGCAGATACCTGGCAACACCACCACCTGGACCTTCTCCCCCTCACCATCCTGACTTGGAAATCTGATTCCTTCACAGTCGCCGGATTTTGTGGGTCAACCCACAGTGGACCGCAGCGATTCAAGAAGGCAGCTCACCACCACCTTCCCAAGGGGCAACTAGGGATGGGTAATAAATGCTGGATGAACCCACACTATTATATCGGTGTTTAAACTAGAACTAGATTAAAAAATCACAAATTTCAATATCATTATAGCCCAACATATTGGATAATGAAAATTTGTATTTATGATTCAATTTTGGAAATACAGAAACATTGAAACTAGAAGCAGGAGGAGGCCATTTGGCCCTTTAAGCCTGCTCCACCATTCATTTTGATCATCAAATTCAATATCCTGATCCCCCCCCCTTGCCCCATATCCCTTGATCCTTTTAGCCCCAAGAACTCTATCTAATTTCTTCAAATCACACAACATTTTGGCCTCAACGACCTTCTGTGGGAATGAATTCCACACATTCCCCACCCTCTGGGTGAAGAAATTTCTGCTCACCTCAGGTCTAAAAGATTTACCCCTTATCCTCAAACTCTGACCCTTAGTTCTGGACTCCCCCACCATCAGGGACATTCTTTCTGAATCTACCCTGTCTAACCCTGTTAGAATTTTATAAGTTTCTATGAGATCCCCTCTCACTCTTCTAAACTCCAGTAAATATAATCCTAACCGACTTAGTCTCTCCTCATATGACAGACCTGCCATCCCAGGAATCAGCCTGGTAAACCTTCTCTGCACTCTGTCTATAGCAAGGACATCCTTCCTCAGATAAGGACACCAAAACTGCACACAATACTCCTGGTGTAGTCTCACCAATGCCTATACAACTGCAGCAAAACATCCCTGCCCCTATACTCAAATCCTCAAATTTTATAACAAATTCACGCAAATATCACTTAAATAATCATACATTTCCTCATCAGAATATTTTAATCACACATTTAAAGTGACATTTCTGTGAAATAGCTAATTATATATCACCATATTTAATTTTACATTCTATAAGTAAGTATTTTAGCAGTACATTGTATACTTTTACATTGTATTACTGAAACAGGAATTGAAATGTTTAATTATTTAGATTTGATAATATGTGATTAAACATAGTAACAATTTGATGCATGGAGTCATCCATCACCACTGGCCATGAAACATAGAAAGTTTAACATTGCAATGTGAATAATAACATCTATGTATTAAAACACTCTCAAGTTTAATGTTTCATTAATTAGTTTTCATATAATCAGGCACTGAATAGTTAATCATTGCTCTCCACAGTGCAATGTTTGATTATTCTATTTTCAGAGTTTGTACAGTGTAAATTTACAGATACATTTACACATTGTTTATCATTTATACAGTAAGAATTAATGAATTAATGTTTCAGTTAGAGATGGTATGGTTAAATCATCAGACAGTGTGCTTTCCCATCATTATGCTGCACATCATTACATGTTGAGATATCAAATTATTATTACACACGGTATTCAAATACCTTCCTAAAATTTCATTAGTTCACATAGATCAGGGCAGCATGGGGGCACAGTGGTTAGCACTGCTGCCTCATGGCACCAGGGACCCGCGTTTGATTCCTGGCTTGTGTGAGGTAGGTACATTCTTCCCGTGTCTGCGTGGGTTTACTCTGGGTGCTCCAGTTTCCTCCCACAGTTCAAAAAGACGTGCTGGTTAGGTGCATTGACCATGTTAAATTGCCCCTTAGTGTACCTGAACAGGCGCCAGTGTGGTGTGGTGACTAGGGGATTTTCATTGGAGCTGCATTGCAGTGTTAATTTAAGTTTATTTATTAGTGTCATAAGTAAGCTTACATTGACACTGCAATTAAGTTACTATGAAAATTCTCTAATTGCCACACTCCATTGCCTGTTTGGATATGTAAGCCTCCTTGCAACACTAATAAATAAACTTTAACTTTAGATCATATAAACTATGGGTTTATCCTGGGATATCGCAACATTGAGTTAATTACTTTATAAATAAATGTTGCCACATTTAATTGTTCATTGTTACGGTTTATACATAATTTCTCAAAAATCTTGCATTAATTAATTTTATGTTTGACACATTGTTAAAAAGAAACCTTTAAAAGAAATTGTTAATTTTCCTTTTTAAAAATCATTAATTATTCACTTTAATATTTCATACAAATTTTCTTTAAAAAATCTTTCATCAATTCTTCATTTTAATGTGATATATATTATTTAAGGATTTTCTCAAAAAAGTTGCATTAATTACTTTTTTTAATGCATTCTTAAAGTATTTTTTAACAAAATTTATTAAATGTTAATTTTAATGTTCCACACAGGACTTAAACATTTTCTTTAAAAAATCTTTCATCAATTCTTCATTTTAATGTTTTATATAATAAATGCTTTCCAAAAAAACTTACATGATTTATTTTTATACATTACTAAAGTATTTTCTAAAACAAATCTTTCATTACTAGTTTACTTGTTTATTTGTACGTTTTATACACAAAATATTTTTTAAAACAAACTTCAAATTGCTAGTTTATTTGTACATCTTATACACAAAGTATTTTCTAAAACAACTCTTTGATTTATTTGTAAGATTTATATATTTCTTTTTTTTTAAAAAAATCTTCCGTCACTTGTTCGTTTCTGTTTGTATATTGTAAAAACATTTCCGAAAAACAATCTTCCGTTAATTGGAGTAATTAATTAGTAATTGATTTGATTAAAAATAGTAATTTAGTGAGTAATGATCTTACTATGTGTTGAGATATTTAATTATTCCGTTCTATATCCCCTGTGTCATTTAAATAGCTTCCTAAATGTTATATCAATTGGATTAGACGGGATATAATTAATTGTGACTCTGTATTAGAGTGTTTAATGTTCTCACTTTAATGTTACATTTAACACCGCCGAACTTAACACACTGATAACCCGATTAATTGTGCAGTTACGTACTGGGGTCGCTCACTCTGCTCTCTTCAACAAGAAACCATTGCATTTGCAAGAGATGCGGTTGCGGTGTGCAAACGTTCAAACTGTTTCGTTCCTGCACTACAGCATTGGAAATGCAAAGGTCTCACATTTATCATGCAATCGGCGATTTGCTGGTGCTTGGGAACATGTCTCCCTTGTCAAGTGTCTGTGTATGATTTTCAATGAAGCTGGATGGTTTGTGGGAAGATGCAATAAAAACAAGAAGTGGGAATCTAAAGGGGATTTACACCTTGACTTCACCAGCGTCCAAGACCAGAATGCTGGTGTTTTATACTCATATGTAAAACATATACAAATTAGTGGGACACTATTTTAAAAAAAAAAGCAGGTTAAAACCACCCACCAATCTCACACTGGCCAAAGTACCAAACCCTTTTCGAGTATTATTTGGTTGTGAACAGCTTGGGGTGAAGATTTGACAGTTACTGATGAGACAAGCTGCTTCCCGCAGTTCCTGCACGGTTTATTGTGTAAAGTGATCGAGTTGGCACGTTATGTTTTCGTTCACAAATAAATCAAGTCGAAACTCGTTCAGCCAAAGAACAGGAAACGTGTTGGCCTGAAGGAGACGGCACTGTGGCTGTATTATTGCTGCTGAGAATTCTCAGCTCTCCCCACACACAAACACACACACACCTTGCCCCTCCTGATCTGAGTCTACTCCTCATTCTCACCCAACCATGCAAGTGGCCCAAAGCACATGAATTAAGTTCACTAGTAGGCCATTCGTCCGCTCCAGCCTGCTGCCCCATTCACAACTGATCTGATTGTAACCTTAACCCCACATTTCTGCCTATCCCCGATAACCTTTCACCCCCTGGTTCATCAAGAATCTCTCTCGCTCTGCCTTAGAAGTATTCACAGACTCTGATTCCACTACTTTTTTTGATGAAGAACCTCCCAGAGACTCAACCCCCTCTGAGAGAAAGAAACTCCCCTCATCTCCATCTTAAATTAATGAGGGGCAAAGAAACTCCCCTCATCTCCATCTTAAATTGGTGACACCTTATTTTTAAACAGTGACCCCCGGGTTCAAGATTCCCCCACAAGAAGAAATGTCCTCTCCACATCCACCCTGTTAATACCCCCTCAGGATCTTACAATCAAGTCGCCTCGTAATCTTCTAGAAGCCTAACTGCATTCGGCATGCTTGGTTTCATTGGTCAGAACACTGAGTACAGGAGTTGGGACATCTTGCTGAAGTTGTACAAGACATTGGTAAGGCCACACTTGAAATACTGTGTACAGTTCTGGTCACCCTATTATAGAAAGGATATTATTAAACTAGAAAGAGTGCAGAAAAGATTTACTAGGATGCTATAGGGACTTGATGGATTGAGTTATAAGGAGAGGCTGGATAGACAGGGACTTTTTTCTCTGGAGTGTAGGAGGCTGAGGGGTGACCTTATAGAGGTCTATAAAATAATGAGGGGCACAGATCAGCTAGATAGTCAATATCTTTTCCCAAAGGTAGGGGAGTCTAAAACTAGAGGGTATAGGATTAAGGTGAGAGGGGAGGGATACAGAAGGGTCCAGAGGGACAATGTTTTCACACAGAGGGTGGTGAGTGTCTGGAACAAGCTGCCAGAGGTAGTAGTAGAGGCGGATACAATTTTGTCTTTTAAAATGTGTTTAGACAGTTATATGGATAAAGAGGGATATGGGCCAAATGCAGGCAATTGGGATTAGCTTAGGGGTTTAAATAAAAGGCGGTATGGACAAGTTGGGCCAAAGGGCCTGTTTCCGTGCTGTAAACCTCTTTGACTCTATAACGTCCCCATGGGGGCAGTGGTTCCCAAACTTTTATATGTCATACCAGACCTGTACACTATAAAACATTTTGAGGCACACATCATATTATCTCTATCTACTCCCCTTAAGGGGAACTTTATTTTTATATTTTCTTTGTATATTTTATTGGGTTTCCTCCCACAGTCCAAAGATGTGTGGGTTAGGTTGATTGGCCAGGCTAAAATTGTCCCTTAGTGTCCTGAGATGCATAGGTTAGCAGGATTAGTGGGTAAATACGTAGGGATATGGGTTGGTGCAGATTCGATGGGCCAAATGGCCTCTTTCTGCACTGTAGGGTTTCTATGATTTCTATGATAACCTGCCCCTGTCCTCGTCCCCTGTCTTCCATTAGAGAAGGAAATCTGCCATCTTTACCCAGTCTGGCCATCATTCTGATTTGATTTATTATTGTCACATGTATTAGCATACAGTGAAAAGTATTGTTTCTTGAGTGCTATACAGACAAAGCATACCATTCATAGAGAAGGAAACAAGAGAGTGCAAAGTGCAGTGTTACAGTCATAGGGTGTAGAGAAAGATCAACTTAATGTAAGGTAGGTCCATTCAAAAGTCTGATGGCAGCAGGGAAGAAGCTGTTCTTGACTTGGTTGGTACGTGACCTCAGACTTTGACTCCTTGTGACTCCAAATCCCACAGCAGCAATGTGCCTCAGGGATCAGTGCTGGGCCCACTGTTAGTTGTCACTGATATGAATGATTTGGATGAGAATATAGGGCATGTGGTTAGTCAGTTTGCAGATGACACTAAGATTGGTGGTATAGTGGACAAATGAAGAAAGTTATCTCCAATGGAAATAGGGTCTTGATCAATTGGGCCAATGGGCTGATGAATGGCAGATGGAGTTTGATTTAGGCGAATGCAAGGTAATGCATTTTGGTAGATTGAAACAGGGCAGGATTCATTCAGTTAATGGTCGGGCATTAGGGGGAATAACAGAGCAAAGATTTCTAGAGATAGATGTTCACAGCTCCTTGAAAGTGGAGTCACAGGTGGACAGAGTGGTGAAGAAGGCATTTGGCCTGCTTGGTTTCATTGGCCAAAACATTGAATGCAGGAGTTGGGACGTCTTGTTGAAGTTGTACAAGACATTGGTAAGGCCACACTTGGAATACTGTGTACAGTTCTGGTCACCCTATTATAGAAAGGATATTATTAAACTAGAAAGAGTGCAGAAAAGATTTACTAGGATGTTACCAGGACTTGATGGATTGAGTTATAAGAAGAGGCTGGATAGACTGGGACTTCTTTCTCTGGAGCGTAGGAGGCTGAGGGGTGATCTTATAGAGGTCTATAAAATAATGAGGGGCACAGATCAGCTAGATAGTCAATATCTTTTCCCAAAAGTAGGGGAGTCTAAAACTAGAGGGTATAGGTTTAAGGTGAGAGGGGAGAGATACAAAAGTGTCCAGAGGGGTATATTTTTCACACAGAGGGTGGTGAGTGTCTGGAACAAGCTGCCAGAGGTAGAGGTGGGTACAATTTTGTGTTTTAAAAAGCATTTAGATAGTTACATGGGTACGATAGGTATAGAGGGATATGGGCCAAAAGCAGGCAATTAGGATTAGCTTAGGGATTTAACAAAAAAGGGGGACATGGACAAGTTGGGCCCAAGGGCCAGTTTCTGTGCTGTAAACCTCGAGTCTCTATCACAATGTGGTTGACTCTTAAATGCCCCCTGAAATGGCCCAGACAGCTGTGACATGGTAGTTAGCACTGCTGCCTCAGCACCAGAGACCCAGGTTTGAATCCGGCTTTAGGTCATTGTCTGTGCGGAGTCTGCACATTCTCCCCATGTCTGCGTGGGTTTTTTTCTGGGTGCTCCAGTTTCCGCCCACACTCCAAAGATGCGTGGATTGGCCACGCTAAATTGCCTCTGAGTGCCCAAAGAAGGGTAGGTTCGGTGGGTTAGCTGTGGTAAACGTGTGAGGTTCCAGGGATAAAGGGGGAGAGGGGGCCTGGTTAAGATGCTCTGCTAGAGAGTTGGTGCAGACATGATGGGCTGAATGGTCTCTTTCTGCACCGTATGATATCCCTCTTCCATCTCAAAATGTAAACTCATTTTCATTTTAAACATACAGCTAACTTTCAGAACACATTCCCGGCTCCTGGATATCTTAGCTGGAATTCTACCACCCCGCCTGCCTCAGGATTCAGAGCTGCCAAGGTTGTGGGGGGGTAGGGGGAGTGTAAAACCTCAGCCCCTGATTTCTCCCATTTGACCACAATGTCCTAACAATAGGTACATAACATAAGAACAGAAGAAATAGGAGCAGGAGTAGGCCATCTAGCCCTTGAGCCTGCCCCACCATTCAATAAGATCATGGCTGATCTGTCGTGGCTCAGTTCCACATTCCCGCCCTCTCCCCATAATCCTTAATCCCCTCTCTTATCAAAAACCCATCAACCCGCGTCTTAAAAATATTTAGCGAGGCAGCCTCCACCACTTCAACGGGCAGAGAATTCCAGAGATTCACCACCCTTTGAGTGAAGAAGTTCCTCCTCAACTCCGTTCTAAACCGCCCCCCCCTTTATCTTGAGGCTGTGCCCCCTAGTCCTACTGTCCTTTCTGAGCGGGAAGAGTCTCTCCCCCTCTATCCTATCCATCCCATTCATCATCTTATACGTCTCAATGAGATCTCCCCTCATTCTTCTAAACTCTAACGAGTACAAGCCTAATTTATTCAGCCTCTCCTCATAGCTCAACCCCCTCAACTCCGGCATCAGCCTAGTAAACGTCCTCTGCACTCACTCCAAGGCCAAAATATCCTTGCGTAAGTACGGCGCCCAAAACTGCACACAGTACTCCAGCTGCGGCCTCACCAATGCCCTATACAGCTGCAGCAAGACCTCCCTACTTTTGTATTCAATCCCCCTCGCTATGAAGGCCAGCATCCCATTCGCCTTCCTGACCACCTGCTGCACCTGAAGGAGGCTATTCGGCCCATCACATCCCTGCTGTCTCACCCTTTGCTTTTATCCATTACCTAACAATGAAACAATTTTCGGCAGAGTTTTTTTGGGTGCCAGAGTAGCAAGAAAAGAGAGTACAATGAAAACAGCAGCAGCTGTACCACAGCTCTTTGTAAACTTAATCTGCCGTTATCTCAGTAAAGGGAGGGGGGGGTTAGTGGGGGAGCAAGGTAAATATAGATGAGGCAGGAGTCGCTTGCTGCAAAAAATAACAAAGCCAGTAGCGACAGTAAGCAGATAGCAGGAAGCGGAAAGGGATGTGGGCACACACCGATATTTTCCACTCAGCCCAGGCCCTGCTCTTTGTTACTGAAAATACATCTCGCTATTGTTTTAAATAAACGCGCTCACATCGCACTGAGTGCAGGGGCGAGGCGTCTCTCACTGAAATCCTTGTTTCGTAGAGGAATTGTTGACATGTTTTTTGTGTGTGTGTGTGTGTGTGCGCCCATTTGCAGCTGTCCTCCGACCCTCTGCCAGGTGTCTGGGGTTGGCGGGGTGGGTGGTGGGGGGGGTGGGTTTGGAGCTGACGCTCTCAGTGTGGAACCTGGCTGATTCGCCAGTCAGCAAGTTTCTCAAACTGCAGACAACAGAGACCCGGCGGCGTGTTAGAATCCCTAGGGGGCAGGAGGAGGCCGTTCGGCCCGTCCAGTCTGCGCCAACCACGCCCAGGCCCCATCCCCGTAACTCCACATATTTACCCTGCTAATTCCCCCTGATGGTAAAAGGGTAACTTTAGCGTTTGGTTTGATTTGTTACTGTCACAGGTATTGGGATACAGTGGAAAAGTATTGTTTCTTGTGCGCTGTAAAGGCAAAGCATACTGTTCATAGAGAAGGAAAAGAGAACTTCCCAGCCAGGGTTTAATTCCCGGCCTTGGGTCACTGTCTGAGTGGAGTCTGTACACTCTGCCTGTGTCTGTGTGGTTTTCCTCGCACAGTTCGAAAGACGTGCTGGTTAGGAGCACTGGCCGTGGTAAGTTCTCCCTCAGTGTACCCGAACAGGTGCCGGAGTGTGGAGACTAGGGGATTTTTC
Source organism: Carcharhinus amblyrhynchos (assembly GCF_965287045.1). Classification (NCBI taxonomy): domain Eukaryota; kingdom Metazoa; phylum Chordata; class Chondrichthyes; order Carcharhiniformes; family Carcharhinidae; genus Carcharhinus; species Carcharhinus amblyrhynchos. The sequence continues at coordinate 253,918 of NW_027649958.1, read as the reverse complement.
ACGGTAACTTCATTGCAGTGTTAATGTCAGCCTCCTCGCAGCGCGTAGTGTTACAGTCATAGCTGGCCAATCCACCTAACCCGCCGATCTTTGGACTGTGGAGGGAAATCGGAGCACCTGGAGGAAACCCACGCAGACATGGGGAGAATGTGCAGACTCCGCACAGACGGTGACCCAAGCTGGGAATCGAAACCAGGTCCCTGGCTCTGTGAGGCAGCAGCACTAACTACTTAGCCACCGTGCCATCGGTTGCCACACCATCTCGGTAACGTGCCCACGCGCCCATGGAGAGGATGTTCAAAAGTTGTCAGTTAAAGAAATCATAATTAAAATAAAATATTCTCGTGGGAGACGATTACAAAAACCCAGGCCGCTGCCAAACCAATCTGCTTCACAAATCCCAATGTAGAGGGAGGAAATCTGCTGTCTCACGTGTCCAGTTTATATGTGCATTCTATAAGAGCAGAAGATATAGGAGCAAAAGTGGGCCATTCGGCCCATCAAGTCTGCTCTGCCATCCAATAAGATGATGACCGATCTCAAGGTGATATTGCCCTGTTCTCTCCATCCCCCTTGACACCTTTCGAGTCTAGAAATCCATCCATTTCCTTCTTAAATATATTCACTGATATGCGCTCCATAGCTTCCTGGGATCATAGAGTCATCAAACCCCTACAGTGCAGAAGGAGGTCTTTCGGCCCATCAAGTCTGCACTGACCTTACCCGTGCCCTGTCCTCTACCCTATCCTCATAACCCTGCATATTTCCCAGGGGCAGCTGGATGTTGCTCTTTGCAGTCAATGGCAGTTGTATGAAGCACACTGTGTGCAAGATGAGATTAATACCTTATCGCATGTACCATCACACAGTGTGCTCCGGGTGGTAATATAACAGCCTCCTGTTTAATGTGGCCCCTTCCCACCCCCCCCAGGACCTCCATAATCCCAACCGTAGTTTCATTTGTATCCATCACTAGCAACCCCCGTTCCGCTCAGTTAATTAGCACACTGTTGCGTTTGATTTTGCTTGTTTAGTTGACACCCCTGTACTTTCATTCACTTGTGTAACTGTCACAATCTCTCTCTCTCTCCCCAGTGGTACACCCAGAAAGAATGCTTTCTCTGGGGCATCTGTAAAAGGTGGTGAGAGTTGGAGCTGACATGCCAAATTTCCTTAGTCTTCTGAGAAAATAGAGGCGTTGGTGGACTTTCTTAATTATAGTGTCGGCTCCCCTGTGCTGAGACTAAGAAAGTCCACCAACGCCTCTACTTTCTCAGAAGACGAAGGAAATTTGGCGTGTCAGCTATGACTCTCAGCAGCTTTTACAGATGCCCCATAGAAAGCATCCTTTCTGGTTGTATCGCAGTTTGGTCTGGGCTCCTGCTTTGCCCAAGATCGCAAGGAATTACAAAAGGTCGCGAATGTAGCCCAATCCATCACACAAACCAGCCTCCCGTCCATTGACTCTGTCTACACTTCCTGCTGCCTCGGCAAAGCAGCTAGCATCATTAATGACCCCACGCACCCAGACATTCTCTCTTCCATCTCCTTCAAGACAAAAGTCTGAGGTCACATACCAACCAACTCAAGAACTGCTTCTTCCCTGCTGCTGTCAGACTTCTGAATTACATTAAGTTCACCTTTCTCTACACACTACCTATGACTGTAACACTACGTTCTGCACTCTCTCCTTTCCTTCTCTATGCTTTGTCTGTATAGCGCGCAAGAAACAATACTTTTCACTGTCTGTGAATACATATGACAATAATAAATCAAATCAAATTAAACCCACATCCCCCTTGATTCTTTTGTTTAAATTACACCCCTGTGTTTATTCCATTTATCTCTTCCCCTGACACCCTGTGATTATATTCCTGATTTAATCTAGCTTTGGAAAAGTTAGGTTCGTACACACTGGAGTTGGGAGAGGTTAGGATTGTATCCACTGGAGTTTAGACAAGTCAGAGGCGACTTGATTGAAACCTTTAAGATCCTGAGGGGGTATTAACTGTGGCTGTGAAGAGGATGTTTCCTCTTGTGGGAGAATCTAAAACTCGAGGTCGCTGTTTAAAAATAAGGGGGTCACCCATTTAAGAGGGAGATGAGGGGGATTTCTTTCTCTCGGGGAGGGCGCGCGCAGGGGGCAAGCCTCTGGAACATTCTTCCTCAAAAGGCAGGGGAAGCAGAGTCTGTGAATATTTTTAAGGCAGAGCGAGAGAGATTCTTGACGGACGAGGGGGTGGAAGGTTATCGGGGGTTCGGCAGGAGTGTGGGGTTGGCGTTACAATCAGATCAGCTGTGAATGGGGCAGCAGGCTGGAGGGGCTAAATGGCTTACTCCTGACCGTGATTAGTATGTCCCTTTGTAGTTATAATTCTCTTTTTAAAGTGTCTCTCTGTTAATTATATCCACTGTTTAATTTATTTTATAGCCTCCCGTTACCTCAGCCTTCCTGTAAGTCACATTGCTGAGATAATTGTAATTTCTGTCTCATGCTGTTATTTATAGTTTAATTTCACTCCTTGTTATTTATATCTGCCTATTTATATTTCCCTTTCATTTATCCCTGTTACAATGGGCTGAAAGGTCCTTCTTCCTGTGCTGTAAATTCAACTCGATTCCAGATCCTATCCATCTCCCCGCTTTAATGTTAAATCTGTTCCCTGTTTAAAGCACCCCTTGGTCACTCTCTGGTCAGTGTATCCCGTTTCCTGTTGTAAGGTTCTCCCCAGTTAAGTCTTTGTCTCACAGCTAATTACATCCCCCCCCTCCCCCCACTTAACGAACCTCCCTTTGAGCACATCCTCCATGAGGGCGGCACAGTGGTTAGCACTGCTGCCGGTTCGATTCCCAGTTTGGGTCACTGTCTGTGCAGGCTCTGTACATTCTCCCCGTGTCTGCGTGGGTTTCCTCCGGATGCTCCAGTTTCCTCCCACAGTCCAAAAGACGTGCTGGTTAGATGGATTGACCGTGCTAAATTCTCCCTCGGTGTACCCGAACAGGCGCAGGAGTGTGGCGACTAGGGGATTTTCACAGTAACTTCATTGCAGTGTTAATGTAAGCCGGCTTGTGACACTAATAAATAACTTAAAATAAACTTAAGGTACCTTCCCATTAATTGTAATCCTTGTATTTTATGGTGTAGTTTTCCCCTGTTAACACAAACCTGACTGCTCAGGTGATATCCACATTTCAAAGTTACAATCCCTGTTTAATGTGTTTGGCATATTGCTTTAATATCATTAATTTGTTGCTGGTTCTGTTCTGTTCTTTAAATTCCCCATTTTAATCCACCAGTCTGTTAACCAACATTCAATGCTGCCATGGTGAATAACATTCCCAGTTTAATACATTCATCTATTGACTCTATCACTATTTTAATTAAATTCCCCAGTCAGACACTACCCTGTGAGTTATATTTCCCCATTGGTGTATCTGTCTGTTATATTTCCGATATCTGTGTTACTTTCCATGTCAGTGTTCAGCCTAGTTAATAATATCCTGATTAATCTATCTCCATGTTAATTATATTTCCCTTTTATAATTCTACATCCTTTTGGGGGACATTTCCTTCCCTACGGCATCCCTGTGTTATAGACAATCCCTATTACATTAATCTATCAGTCATTCTGTTTTATATTCTCCTGTTTAATTCTCCCAGTTAACATGTTAACTGGGTCCTAGACTAATCTCTTCAATATATTCCCTGATTAGTGTGGTTCTGAATTGTACCCCCCATTTTTTAATCATTTATTCCATTATCTCCCCTATTTTTCCCCTCTTTTTAAATCATATATTCCATTATCTCCCCTATTTTTACCCTCTTTTTAAATCATATATTCCATTATCTCCCCTATTTTTACCCTCTTTTTAAATCATATATTCCATTATCTCCCCTCCTGTTTTTATCCTCTTTTACAATCATATATTCCATTATCTCCTCCGTTTTATCCTCTTTTTAAATCATATATTCCATTATCTCCCCTCCTGTTTTTATCCTCTTTTAAAATCATATATTCCATTATCTCCTCCGTTTTACCCTCTTTTTAAATCATATATTCCATTATCTCCCCTCCTGTTTTTATCCTCTTTTAAAATCATATATTCCATTATCTCCTCCGTTTTATCCTCTTTTTAAATCATATATTCCATTATCTCCCCTCCTGTTTTTATCCTCTTTTAAAATCATATATTCCATTATCTCCTCCATTTTACCCTCTTTTTAAATCATATATTTCATTATCTCCCCTGTTGACCCTCTTTTTGAATCACATATTCCATTATCTCCTCTCCTGTTATTATCCTCTTTTAAAATCATACATTTCATTATCCCCTCATTTTTACCTTTTTAAATCATATTCCATTATTCCTCCCTATTTAGTTTACCTAAGTTAAAATTTATCTCCATGTCCCCTGTTTAATGGGTCACTCTAAGTATATCTCAATGTGGATCCCAGTTCAATGCTGTTTAAGATAGATGGGTGTCTGTTTAAATTTCCTGTTTGAACTCCCAGTGTTAATTCGATTTGTAGTTTACGGTGAAGGGTAACCCTTTTTAATCCAGCTCCCAGCAGCTAATGCTGTTCCCCTGTTTAATCTATTATTCTGGACCCCATCTAAACTATCACTTTAAAATTGTAGTGCTTTGATAGTCAATCCTCTCTTAATTATATCCTCATATTAATGTATAGATAAATCTGCTGCTTGATCATTATATTGCCTGTTTACAGTGCCTCCTGTTTAAATTCTAATTGGTTAAATATATTAAATGTCAGCTACATCACCTTAGTTTTCATGTACCTGTTTGTTATTCATATCCCTGTAAATATATCATACTATGAATGATATTTTTAATTAATACATCCCCTTAATTTCTTCAGACACAATATTTCATTATTATATTCTGTCTAAAATGTTTCTCAGTTCGGTACAATTCCTCAGATTAAAACAAATTACTGTGGATGCTGGAATCTGAAACAAAAAACACCTGAAAATACTGGAAAGTCTCAGCAGCTCTGAAGAAGGGTCATCTTTGTTTCCTCTTCACAGATGCCGCCAGACCTTCTGAGATTTTCCAGCATTTTCAGTTTTTGTTTTAGTATAATTCCTGTTGACTATAATTCTCCATCGACTGCCTCTCACACTCAATTCTAATCTACTTATTTGCAGAGTGTTCACTTGTGTCTAATCCGGTTAAGTGTTAATGCTAATACATTTCACTGCTGATTATAATCAACGATTTAAACCCTCATCTCGGTATTTGTACAATGTGTCTGTATCCACGGTAATTGAGGTTATTAATTCTATTTCCTATCTCCGTTTAATACTTTTCTCTGTTACTTGCGTCCCCTCCCAGATCTATCTTTCTGTTAATGTTTCAATTTTTATAGATCTGTCAATTATGCTCCAATTAAATTCATTGCCCTATCAAATATAATCTCTGTTTAATACATTTCTCTGTATAATACATTTCTCTGTATTAAACCATCACCCTGCTAATTCCACTCCCCTGTTCTGTACTTGTCCTGTGAAAATCATTCCTGTTTAATTCCTGGTAATTATAATCTCTAATTAAACTGGGTGCAGCATTGAACTGGGGTCCACATTGAGATATACTTAGTGACTCATTAAGGAGGGGACACGGAGATAAATTTAAACTGAGGTAAACCAGACAGGGGGAATATTGGAATATATGATTTAAAAAGAGTTTAAATCAAGGGTGATAATGAAATATATGATTTTAAAAAGGGAGAAAAATAGACGAGATAATGGAATATATGATTTAAAAAGAGGGTTTAAATCAAGGGTGATAATGAAATATATGATTTTAAAAAGGGAGAAAAATAGACGAGATAATGGAATATATGATTTAAAAAGAGGGTAAAACAGGGGAGATAATGAAATATTTTAAGAAAGGATAAAAACACAGGAGGTAATGAAATATATGATTTAAAAAGAGAGTAAAACGGGAGATAATGGAATATATGGTTTAAAAAGAGGGTAAAACAGGGGAGATAATGAAATATATGATTTTAAGAAAGGATAAAAACACAGGAGGTAATGAAATATATGATTTAAAAAGAGAGTAAAACGGGAGATAATGGAATATATGGTTTAAAAAGAGGGTAAAAACGGGGGAGATAATGAAATATATGATTTAAAAAGAGGGTAAAACAGGGGGATAATGGAATATATGATTTTAAAAAGGGCAAAGAGACAGATCTCTAATTGTTGCTAAGAATTATATCCTGACATTGAACCTCTTAATTCTCTTAACTGCGCCATTTACTGAATCTATTAATCTCCTAGTTAACATTCTCTGTTAAACATATTCCCTGATCAATAGACCTCCCAATTAATTACACTTTTTAAAGCATCTCCCTGTCCTGTATGTGTCTGTTTAATACAATAATCGTTTGTTAAATCTTTCAGGTTGAAAATCTCTCTCTCGCTGTCTGTTAATTTCGTTCAGATTTGAAACGATCTTTGTAGTTTTTTATGGTATTCGCCTCTCAATGTTCGTTTCCTGTTTATTTCCTGTTGTTTAACTGTATCTCACGCTCACTTCTGATCCCTTTTTAAGCTTTCAAAGTGTTATTTATATTCGCCCCTTTCACTGGTATGGTTCCTGTTTGCTATTTCTCAATGATGCCTATTTAATCTTCTATTTCCCTCTTTAAACACATTGTCTCCGACTGGCAATTCTGATCCAGCGCTTACCTTGTGCAATCTGTTTGCGGTTTAACCTCTCCCCATATAGGCTTTAATCCCTTTTCCACTCAATTTCCAATTTAGTCGATCCCTATTTAATTATATCTCACTGCGTTTTACTACCCCGTTTTTAAGTATCTATCTATTAATATTAATTCTACATGTGGGTAAATGGAGCATTTTACGAAATAGTAAATCCCCATTAATAAAAACCCCTGATAAGATTTAATGTATCTCATTCATTCGATTTCTTGTTTAATGTATTGGCACATTATGTAATCTCTTCTTTAATGTATCACCCAGGCTTTCAATTTTCCTGTTTAATATCGCTCTCGGTAGTAAAATTCCCCAGTTTAATGTGTCTCCGGGTAATAAAATTCCTCTGTTTAATATCTCTCTGGGTAATGAAATTCCCCTGTTTAGTATCTCTCTGGGTAATAAAATTCCTCTGTTTAATATCTCTCTGGGTAATGAAATTCCCCTGTTTAATATCTCTCTGAGTAATAAAATTCCTCTGTTTAATATCTCTCTGGGCAATAAAATTCCTCTGTTTAATATCTCTCTGGATAATAAAATTCCCCTGTTTAATATCTCTCTGGGTAATGAAATTCCCCTGTTTAATATCTCTCTGGGTAATAAAATTCCCCTGTTTAATATCTCTCTGGGTAATAAAATTCCTCTGTTTAATATCTCTCTGGATAATAAAATTCTCCTGTTTAGTATCTCTCTGGGTAATAAAATTCTCCTGTTTACTGTTTCTCTGGATAATAAAATTCCCCTGTTTAATGTCTCTCTGGGTAATAAAATTCTCCTGTTTAACATCTCTCTGAATAATAAAATTCTCCTGTTCACTGTCTCTCTGGATAATAAAATTCCCCTGTTTAACATCTCTCTGGGTAATAAAATTCCCCTGTTTAATATGTCTGGATAATAAAATTCCCCTGTTTAATATCTCTCTGGGTAATAAAATTCCCCTGTTTAATGTCTCTCTGGGTAATAAAATTCCTGTTTAATATCTCTCTGGGTAATAAAATTCCCCTGTTTAATACCTCTCTGGATAATAAAATTCCCCTGTTTAATATCTCTCTGGGTAATAAAATTCCCCAGTTTAATGTCTCTCTGGGTAATAAAATTCCTGTTTAATATCTCTCTGGATAATAAAATTCCCCTGTTTAATGTCTCTCTGGGTAATAAAATTCCCCTGTTTAACGTCTCTCTGGGTAATGAAATTCCCCTGTTTAATATCTCTCTGGATAATAAAATTCCCCTGTTTAATATCTCTCTGGATAATAAAATTCTCCTGTTTAGTATCTCTCTGGGTAATAAAATTCTCCTGTTTAGTATCTCTCTGGATAATAAAATTCTCCTGTTTAGTATCTCTCTGGGTAATAAAATTCTCCTGTTTAGTATCTCTCTGGGTAATAAAATTCTCCTGTTTACTGTTTCTCTGGATAATAAAATTCCCCTGTTTAACGTCTCTCTGGGTAATGATTTTCCCCTGTTTAATATCTCTCTGGGTAATAAAATTCCTCTGTTTAATATCTCTCTGGATAATAAAATTCTCCTGTTTAGTAACTCTCTGGGTAATAAAATTCTCCTGTTTAGTATCTCTCTGGGTAATAAAATTCTCCTGTTTACTGTTTCTCTGGATAATAAAATTCCCCTGTTTAACGTCTCTCTGGGTAATAAAATTCTCCTGTTTAACACCTCTCTGGATAATAAAATTCTCCTGTTTACTGTCTCTCTGGATAATAAAATTCCCCTGTTTAATATCTGTCTGGGTAATAAAATTCCCCTGTTTAATATGTCTGGATAATAAAATTCCCCTGTTTAATATCTCTCTGGATAATAAAATTCCCCTGTTTAATATCTGTCTGGGTAATAAAATTCCCCTGTTTAATATCTCTCTGGGTAATAAAATTCCCCTGTTTACTGTCTCTCTAGATAATAAAATTCCCCTGTTTAATATCTCTCCGGGTAATAAAATTCGCCTGTTTAATATCTCTCTAGATAATAAAATTCTCCTGTTTAACATCTCTCTGGGTAATAAAATTCCCCTGTTTACTGTCTCTCTGGGTAATAAAATTCCCCTGTTTTAATATCTGTCTGGGTAATAAAATTCCCCTGTTTAATATCTCTCTGGGTAATAAAATTCCCCTGTTTAATATCTGTCTGGGTAATAAAATTCCCCTGTTTAATATCTCTCTGGGTAATAAAATTCCCCTGTTTAATGTCTCTCTGGATAATAAAAATTCCTCTGTTTATTGTCTCTCTGGGTAATATTCTTTTTAATATATCTCTGGGTAATATTCTTTTTAATATATTTAATAAGATTCCATGGTTATTGTGTCTCTGTTATATATACATTCCTTAGATGAATATATATACATTTCCTACACGTTTGGATATCTTCTTAATATCTTTCCCTGTTTATAGTCCGTATTTGATCCATCTTTCTGTTCTTAATTAGATCCTCTATTTAACCTAGTTTCACATGAATTAATTCTCCCTTATGTTGCCTCTGTGTTGTATGGCTGATACCTGTTTGCTGTATTCCCCTGGTATTAAATCCCTTGTTTAATGCATAGCCTTGTCAGAGAGCAATCCGGCTGGTTTAATGTTGATTGAATGCAGTTTTTCTGGATGAGTGTGTGTGCAGTTTAAATACGTTTCTCCCTGTCAATGATTTGGTGTGGCCTGACTGGAATCTGCCTCTTTATCGCTGGTCCCCAGAAGTCTCAGAGGGTGGAAAGGGCATTCACTTCGTGTGTCTGACTCCCTCCTACAAGAGCTGCAAGTCCTTCCTCAGCCTGGAGTGGCCGAGGGATGATGCGGAGATGCCGGCCTTGGACTGTGGCAAACACAGGAAGAGGTCTCGCAACAGCAGGTTAAAGTCCAACAGGTTTATTTGGTCGCACAAGCCACAAGTTTTTGGAGCGCTGCATGATGAAGGAGCAGTGCTCCGAAAGCTAGTGACTTGTGCTACCAATAAACCTGCTGGACTTTGACCTGGTGTTGTAAGGCTTCTTCCTGTGCAGGAGGGGGAGAGGGGGCTGTGTTTGATAGCGTGCTCCCTCCCCCTGTCGGTGTGGCCCACTACCTCTTTTCAACTCCTGTCTCACGCTCCCTGAAATCCAACTTTGCTGTGCGTTGTTTCTTAACTTATTGCTGTTGCCTTTTCTCTCTCACTCTCTTGGAATGATTAACGTGGAACCTCTTACCTTCTTTCCCCACCCCCATTTCTTTCTATGTTATCTTGTGCCCTGGTTGTATGTTCTCACTGAATATCTCACTCTGTCATGTGTCGCCGTCAATCAGAGGTAATCTGAAACCTCCTCCTCACCTCGGTTCCTGTGTGGACTTAAACCGAGAGCTAGTTCTGATTCACGCCGTAAGAAGAGACTGATTTCGAATCTAACCACCCCCCCTCCCTGTTTCACTGCAGATCTGAACTCAGCCCTTTTAGCTTTCTCTGTGTGTTCATACTCTGCCTGCCTTTCATTCATTCCCCCACATCACTTTTTCACTGGCATTTTACCAAAGCATTTTTCCCTTGCGGGTTGCACAGCTGGAGTGGGGTGCTGAGGAGGCCATTCAGCCCCTCTACCTTATTTTTTATCTATCCCTTCATGGTATACGGATGTCACTGCCTGGCCAGTATTTATTGCCCCTCCCTAGCTGCCCGAGGGCAGTTGAGAGTCACCCACATTGGCTGTGGCTCTGGAGTCACATATAGGCCAGACCGGGGTAAGGACGGCAGATTTCCCTTCCCTAAAGGAACCAGATGGATTCTCCCGACAATAGTTCAGCAGTAGATTCTTAATTCCAGATATTATTTTATTGAATTCAAATTCCACCATCTGCCGTGGCGGGATTCGAACCCGGGTCCCCGGAATGTTAGGTGAGTTTCTGGGTTAATAGTCTAGCAATAATACCACTAGACCATCGGATTGCAAGTTCCCAGATTCAGTCAAATGGATGATGCTACCTTCTGGCTCCCGTTTCCCACCTTGGGTCCTGTAACCCTGAACCAACTGTGCAGAGGTTTAAGGTTTGGGATCTAAATTACCGTTCTCGAGAACAAAAGCAAGGTCCCAAATGTACAGAATGATGCATAGAACAGCCCCTATTTCCCACCCCCCTGCTACCCCAATACAACCCTCCCTTCCCTGAATAGCACACCCGTCCCTCACTGCTGATTTGCTCCATTAACACTTTCTGCTATCTCACCTTTTGCTGCTATTAGCAGTCTTCATTTCTCAGTGGAACCATTAACACCCGCCTTTCTTGTGTCCAAAACAAATTTATCCATATAGAGTACTGGGCTAACGGTAAGATACTTGGTAGTGTGTGGATGAGCAGAGAGATCTCGGTGTACATGTGCATAGCTCCCTGAAAGTTGGCACCCAGGTTGATAGGGTTGTTAAGAAGGCGTACGGTGTGTTAGCTTTTATTGGTAGAGGGATTGAGTTTCGGAGCAGTGGGATCATGTTGCAGCTGTACAAAACTCTGGTGCGGCCGCACTTGGAGTATTGTGTACAGTTCTGGTCGCCGCATTATAAGAAAGATGTGGAGGCATTGGAAAGGGTGCAGAGGAGGTTTACCAGGATGTTGCCTGGTATGGTGGGAAGGTCTTATGAGGAAAGGCTGAGGGACTTGAGGTTATTTTCATTAGAGAGAAGAAGGTTAAGAGGTGACCTAATTGAGGCATACAAGATAATCAGAGGATTAGATAGGGTAGACAGTGAGAGGCTTTTTCCTCAGATGGAGATGGCTAGCACGAGGGGACATAGCTTTAAATTGAGGGGTGGTAATTATAGGACAGATGTCAGAGGTAGGTTCTTTACTCAGAGGTTAGTAAGGGTGAGGAATGCCCTGTCCTTCCTATAATGCGGCGACCAGAACTGTACACGATACTCCAAGTGCGGCCACACCAGAGTTTTGTACAGTTGCAACATGATCTCACGGCTCCGAAACTCAATCCGTCTACCAATAAAAGCTAACACACCGTACGCCTTCTTAACAACCTTATCAACCTGGGTGCCAACTTTCAGGGAGCTATGCACATGCACACCGAGATCTCTCTGCTCATCCACACACTACAAGTATCTTACCGTTAGTAGTGGATTCGCCAACATTAAGAGCATTTAAATGGTCATTGGATAAACATATGGATGACATTGGAATTGTGTAAGTTAGGGCCAGAGGGCCTGTACTGTGCTGTAATGTTCTATGTTCTATATCTCCTTTACCCTGATCTATTCTTTGTCTTGCTTTCTACTCTATCTCCTTTCGAACTGTATCATTCTGTACATTTCTGCTTCTGGGTCATTTCATAAGAACATAAGAACATAAGAAATAGGAGCAGGAGTAGGCCATCTGGCCCTTCGAGCCTGCCCCGCCATTCAATAAGATCGTGGCTGATCTGTCGTGGCTCAGTTCCACATTCCCGCCCTCTCCCCATAACCCTTAATCCCCTCTCTTATCAAAAACCCATCAACCCGCGTCTTAAAAAACTCTGTTTCTCTCCCCACAGCAGCTGCCAGACCCGCTGAGTGTATTTAATCCAGCAATTTTCTATTCACCATTTTCCAGCATCTGTCTTTTGTAAAAAATAAAACCTGTCCGTCTCCCTGGAGCTGGCATTTTGAATTGGCCCTCAGCAAGACCGGGGCTTTCTATCTTCTGAGGGTATCAGGTGGGCAGGGAGAGAGAAATCCACATTCCTGTTGTGAGAGATCGGGCTTCCTGACATCACCCCCGATCAACCCTCTTGTTAATAACAATCCAGCAGTGCAGAAGGAGGCCATCCAGCCCATCGATCCTGCACTGACCTCAATCCCACCCAGACCCTATTCCCATAACTCCAAGCATTTACCCTGCTAATCCCCCTGACACTAAGGGGCAAGTTAACATGACCACTTCACCTAACCCACACATCTTTGGGAAAATGTTAGAATCTGTCATTAAGCAGGAAATTGCGAGGCATCTTGAAGGGAATTGCTTGATAGGGCGGACGCAACACGGTTTCATTAAAGGGAAGTCGTGTCTGACAAATTTACTGGAGTTCTATGAGGATGTGTCTAGGGCGGTGGATAGAGGAGAGCCGGTGGATGTGGTCTTTCTGGATTTTCAGAAGGCGTTTGACAAGGTACCTCACAAGAGGTTATTGCAGAAGGTCAGGGGACATGGAGTTGGGGGTAGGGTGTTAGCGTGGATAGAGGATTGGTTGTCAAATAGGAGGCAGAGAGTGGGGGTCAATGGGTGCTATTCGGATTGGCGGATGGTGACTAGTGGGGTGCCCCAGGGGTCGGTGCTGGGGCCTCAGCTATTTACCATTTATATAGATGATCTGGAGGAGGGAACCGAGTGCAGGGTGTCGAAATTTGCTGATGACACCAAGATTGGGGGAACGGCAAATTGTGCGGAGGGTGTGGAGAGTCTGCAGAAGGATTGAGATAGGCTGGGCGAATGGGCCAGGAAATGGCAAATGGAATTTAATGTTGGCAAGTGTGAGGTGGTCCACTTTGGTAGGAAGAATGGTAGGAAGGACTATTACTTACGTGGCGAAAAACTGCAGCAGGCGACGGTGCAGAGGGACCTCGGGGTCCTTGTGCATGAGTCGCAAAAACCCAGCTTGCAGGTGCAGCAGGTGGTCAGGAAGGCGAATGGGATGCTGGCCTTCGTAGCGAGGGGGATTGAATATAAAAGTAGGGAGGTCTTGCTGCAGCTGTATAGGGCATTGGTGAGGCCGCAGCTGGAGTACTGTGTGCAGTTTTGGGCGCCGCACCTGCGCAAGGATATTTTGGCCCTGGAGGGAGTGCAGAGGAGGTTTACTAGGCTGATACCGGAGTTGAGGGGGTTGAGCTATGAGGAGAGGCTGAATAAACTAGGCTTGTACTCGTTAGAGTTTAGAAGAATGAGGGGAGATCTCATTGAGACGTATAAGATGATGAATGGGATGGATAGGATAGAGGTGGAGAGACTCTTCCCGCTCAAAAAAGACAGTAGGACTAGGGGGCATAGCCTCAAGATAAAGGGGAGGCGGTTTAGAACGGAGTTGAGGAGGAACTTCTTCACTCAAAGGGTGGTGAATCTCTGGAATTCTCTGCCCGTTGAAGTGGTGGAGGCTGCCTCGCTAAATATTTTTAAGACGCGGGTTGATGGGATTTTGATAAGCGAGGGGATTAAGGGTTATGGGGAGAGG